>NW_022147057.1:0-1360 GCF_002938485.1 Sitophilus oryzae | reverse complement strand
GGTAGGGCCCCGAAACCGGTAGTGAGAGCAGGTTGATCCACATTATGACGAACACAGCGTGGAATTAATTTCTATATTAGCACTTCAAGGCAAGAAACTCTTATATAATTTTATTATATACCTAAAAACTGCAAGAAATTTATTTTCCATTATATAATTTATAATATATAGATATATATTTAAAGTATGCGCGCATATACATATCACAAAATTATGTCACTGCAATATTACTGTAGGTATTATATTATATATGTCGTATATTTGTTAACATTTGGTGCATATTGGCATTGAATAATGTATAGAATTAAAAAAAAATTATGAATGATTTCAATTAATTTTAATAGTATCACTTAGAGTTTTCACAGACACAAAAGCTCCGAACCTACCCTTCCTAAATTTAACGTGTAATTGATTTAGGGGTTGCCACTGTAATTTTGACAACTTCCGAACGTCGTTGATTGGGGATTAATGGAAATTTGTTCGGATGACGGCACCCCAGACACAACCGCATTAATAGTTATTTCCATCGAAGAGTAATAGTATAAATCAGATAATAGAAAAAGACCTCGTAACCTAATAACTATTATTCGCTCTGTTAATATCAAGAAGTAGTACGCAGTACGTACTACAGATGGATCTGTCATTTTGACATTGTAAAATAACAGGAGTAGATGGGTATTTCGCTACTTGCGCTGACAAAAACGACTATCCACCATCTTTTATTGACCAAACCAAACCAAACCAGTACACAATATATACAACTTACAATTCCATACATACGAGGCATCTAAGAAAAAATAAAGAGGATAGGAAAACAATATAACACTCAAAACATATAACATCCTTAAAAACACAAAATACGCTTAAATTGTGTCATAATTAAAGTCATGTTGGAACCACTCTATTAATGCGCGAGTATCTAAATTTAACTGTCCTACTATGTTCAAACTTGTTCTACTAATGTTATACACTTAAAAAAGGGAAATTTTCTCGAATCCAAAAATATCCCAAACTAATTCATTTAAAGCACAAAATTAAAAAACCACTCCAAGCTAAAGTTCACCAAACTCCGTGGGCAGCGCAGAGGTTTTTATTCATTAGAAGAGAGAAAAAAGTTTGCTCCATTCCAATTTACCTTCATATTTCCTACATTTTCTTTTAAAACACACGTCGGCTCTCTTAATTAAAATCGAAACGAACTGAGTTTTCTATTACCCCTCTTTCAATTTCGAAATCCAATTAAAAGTTACTAAACCCTAAAAATATTATTTTTCTTTTGGAATAAGATATATTGCCGATAAAAATATAATTCTGTAAGACGTCTCGATATATCTTGCTGTGGTTTTCGGAAACCGTCCGG
>NW_022147056.1:160965-245962 GCF_002938485.1 Sitophilus oryzae | reverse complement strand
TCGTCAGCGTGTAATGGTTCGGTAGTAGTAATATTTCGCCCACAGGCTGCAGCTTATTATGGGGTTTTCATCCAAATTAAAAATGGTGTTTTCAATAATTCTTAATTGGTGTCTTGACAAAATTGCAAGGATGTTGAGTCCAGAAAAAGAATTTGAATAGATCAGTCCTGAGTTAATCTATGACACACCTAATTCTACCATTTACCACCGATTTCTACCATTTTTATACTTATTGCACATCTCTTGTTAATTACTCTCTGATACTTTATGACATCCACGAAATTAGAAATTAGAGCATTAAATTATAACCGCTTCAGAAATATTTAGGTAAGTAATAATTTTTAAGTTAACTACAAAATTGAACTGAATTATTAAGTATATACATAATCAACATTTTAAAATAGCGATTCTGTGATTGTGAAGGTTTATGCAGATTTAATTGGGAAATATAAATTGCCCGATATACAGCTTTTCATAATAAACATTTCCTGAAGACTTGAATATCTGTACACATTCTAAGTGACAGACATGTTTAAAGAAGCTTTTATCAGAATATATTAAATTCTACCTAAGTTTATTTAAACGCGAATAAAATAATTTTAATCTGCTTTATGATCGTCTCATATTTATTTGTATATAAATTGGATTAACAAGGAAAAATACGTGATTTCTCTATATTGATATAAACTGTTTTATATTAATATTTTATAATACTGGCTATTATAAAATATTAATATAAAATTGTGCAACGTGTGGGGGGGGGGTTGTTTCCGAAACTTCAGCAACATATTTTGCAGATAAAAATAAGTAGAAAAGTTCGTATAAATGTATGCCCTAGAATGCTTAATTTCGCAGTTACAGGGTGTAGATGTTTCATATTTATTTCGATTTTTTCCAAATAATTTCTGAAGTAACGTCAATATTTGGATGAAAATTGGTGCTTGGGAGTTTTTTGACATGAGAAATTTGATTTTGATGTCAATATGACTTCTACCTGTAGAGGGCGCCTCCTACATATTTTTTAACTGGCTTGAAGAGTATAAAACTACTGAGTAAAAAAATATAGATTTCCGTGACTTTTTACGTAAAAAAGATCTCTTAATTCGCTACGAGTAAAGCTTGATTTTCATGCATCCGTTGTTCGACGATACGAAGATACGATATTAATTTTATTGGTTGAATTTAAAGACTTCGATTGGTTAGAAACGGTTACCCAATCGAAGCCTTTAAATACAACCAATGAAATTAATATCGTATCAACGTATCGTCGGACAACGGATGTATGAAAATCAAGCTTAATAGTTCTCGATATATTTGGAATCGAAATTATTAATACCTGTCGTCATTGACATAAATTAAACAAGTTGACAAATAGTTATTAGACTGAAATCATAAATTTGAAATGTTTTTGTGCCAAAAGTTCAATAGAAAGAGTTTTACCCGTTTTATCATATTTTTTTCGAAAAAAAATTATGATTAAAAATAAACAAAAAGTTCCCTAAGGGAAATATAGTATTTCTAGTATATCCTAGTTTCCTATAGGGAAAATCATGGTGAACATGCACAAGTCCACATCTGCTAGACCAGAAAACGGACTATACCTCACCAAACATGATTTAGGGGAAAAGATAAGGATTCGCATTTTGACAAGAGAAGAATGGGAAAGCAACAGAGTGATGAACACTCAAGAGATAGCAGTCTATATAGATGCTTCCGCAACTTCAGGAGGCGCAGGTAAAGGCATCTTCTCAGAGGAACTAGGCATCCGACGATCTTTAAGGCTATCAGATGGCTGTAAAGTTCTACAAGCAGAGGTTTGCGCCATAAAGGAAGCGGACCAATGGGGGATATCGTGATATATACTCTGGCAGCTTGGGTGCTTTAAAAAGCATCACCATGCAATCAGTGAGATTGAAAACTATGATGGAATGCCGAGAAACACTGTCCTGGCTGCGTCAAGGCGGGGCTACTCTGTGCTGGGTGCCAAGCCACAGCAATGTGGTGGGCAATCAAGAAGCAGACAGACTCGCCGAAGAGAGGGCCAGGGGAGAGGCCGTGGCAGATGACCCACCACTTGTGAAGATAAGCACACTGAAGGAAGCTATAGGAACTACCATCAAGGCCACGCAGCAATAGACATGGCAATTGCGCTACAGCTCGAAGACTATGGTCAGTGGTAGATTAGATTGGTAGATAGCAAAAAAGACAAAACAACTACTAGAGCACAAAAATAACCTAGTACGCATAATTGTAGGTGTCGTCACTGGAAACTGCCCCACAGGGGTAAACCTCATGAGATGGAAGATTTCCAACGACGACTACTGCAGAGAATGCGGAGAGGAAAAAGAAACCATAGATCACCTGCTGTGCCACTGTCCGACACTGGAATACCGACGCTTTAAAACTTTAGGGCAAGGTTTTTTGGAGGGACTAGAGGAAGCAGCAGAAGCCAACATCAGCGACATCGGGAACTTTGCAAAGAGCTGGAAGTGCTTTAATGCAAAGAAAGAATGAGAGGAAGGTTTGGTACCACAATACAGAGGTATCGCAATGGGCCCAAGGCCTCCGAGTGAGGGATCAAACATGATCCCAAACCCCAGCAGCCTAACCTAACCTAAGTTTAATCTACAACCTATGTAGCCATATTATCAAGATGTTATGTTTTTTAACTAACAATAATTAAAAAAATACCTTTTTTTTTCAAAAAAACTCAAAATTTTTTTTATATACTATATTTGCAATTATTTAAGACTGACTATGTATAATAAATGAAAGTAGTTGAATTATACAAGTTTGTAGCTGCGCTACAGTTTGTTTGTAGAAATTGTCTATTTTTTGGGAAATATATTTGTTAAATATTTCAGTAACAATTTTAATGAATGACAAATGCAATATTAGTTTAAAATAACCATTTTTGTAGATAAATGATTAAGAGTTGAATTTTAAACCATATTATTTTTAAACATATTAACTTAATTTTATTTCTTTTTTTTTCAGAATGTTATTCAAAACGTCGAAAATGTTCCATCAATCGCCGGTTTTTGTGCAGAACTAACAGTTTTGAGTGTTGTGAATGTGGAGATTCAAGAAAAAGTGCCCCAGGTGCATCGGCCACCTCCTGGTGGCACTATTTTTCGCTGTGATAGTGGCCGAAGTGACGACTAACGGTGCGGATATCACAGACTTTTTCTCGGTAAATGTTTTAAAAGATGGCGAGGTGGAAACTAGGATTTACTATAAAGGAGTAGCTGCTAAAGAAACCAGTGTAGGAAAGGGGTAAGTCATTTTGTTATATCAAAAGTTTGATCTGATCAAACGTTTGAATTAAGAAAATTTGATTAGGGTGTCCCAATATTCCGTAGACATAGAACTACTACGTATATTTGGAATCAAATTAAGTTAATCTCTATAAAAAAGTGCTTCGTTTGTCCGTTAGAGGGCATCAAACTTTAAAAAAATAAACACAATTTTTCAGATATTTTAAGAACCGTTACACCGATTTGAATAACATTTTGAGTGTCTATGTTTTGCTAATAGTCTAAGAGCTGGCTACATAAAAAACCTTATCATCGTTACATGGCTAATTTTTGGTGTGAAGTATCCTTTTGTGTAGCCATTATGAAATAGGCATGTCTGCCAGCGCGATCCCGGGGCTTAAAGCGGGGGCGGCCAATCGAAAGGGTGAAATTTTGACACTAAAATATTATAAGATACATGAGTTATAATTGCGAAAATAGCTTTTATTTATTATTAAGAAAAGTGGAAAATTGTCGGCAGACATTTTTCTAGTCGCTGAAATGCCGACAGACAAAGCGAAAAAGGCATGAAATTTAAAATTATTAAAAAAATGAAATTTGAAGAATGAAAAAAATTATGGCATATTTGCATTCCTATTGGTGAAATGTCATATTTATTTATTTTAAAAGCCGTATGCAAAAGGGCAGACAAAAAGATCGTGGCTCAATCAGCTGCAGACAGTTATCAAACGCGCTTTATTCAGGGAACGCTGGCCGCCTCATCCATTTAAGTATACATAGATAAATCATATAATATACGATTATTTTATAAATATATTTTTTTATTATTTCAAAAACGATTTTTTTGTCTGCCCTTTTGCATACGGCTTTTTAAATTAATTAACAATAAACATGACATTCCACCAACCGACATGCATGTATGCGATGATTTTTCTTTATCAAAATTCTATGCCTCTTTCGCGTTGTCTGCCCGGCATTTCAGCCACGAGAAAAAATGTCTGTTAACAATTTTTACACGTTTCCTAATTTTAGCATAAAAAGCTATTTGGCAATTATAACTCGTGTACCTATTGTACTTATTTATGCGTGTATAATATTTTCAGTGTCAAAATTTCACCCTTTCGACTGGCCGCCCCCGCTTTAAGCCCCGATCGCGCTGCTGAACATGACTATGGTTCTTCACAATGGTTACACAAAGGATACTCTTCACACAAAAAATTGGGGCCATGTGTAACGATGATAAGGTTTTATGTGGCCAGCTCAGTCTATAAGTCCTTTAACATTTGACTTTCACAGAAATCAAGAAAAAGTACGAGGAGGGTGAAATCTACCCCCACCCCTGCAAAAATTTTAGTACAAATAATATCCAACACAACCGAAAACCGATTTTTTTTCTCGTAAATGCTCCCTCTAGTATTTACTTTATTTTTTGTCTCTTGTAAAAAAAACACTACCGCGCATACTTTTGAGGAAATAATTGTTTTTTCTGAAGCTGGCTCTCAAAAATGTTTTTGTCACTATGGAAGCGCATATAATCAATTATACCCTTAATAATCTAATTGGTGAAAATATGGAATTTTATGATTGTATCACAAATTATATTTGAGAATAAGCTTCATAAAAAGCTTAAAAACTTAATAAAATTTAAATTAATTAACGTTCAAGATTATTTTTGATTGATGCCTTCTAACGGACCAACAAAGCCCTTTTGTATAAAGGTGAATTATGTGCAATTCACTTATTTTGATTCAAATAAGACGTAGTTGTTCCACAGGTTTGTTCTATGTCCACAGAATATTTAAACTCCCTTATATTCTCAAAGTCTGCTTTAGAAAAATAAATTCTCAGAATTTTTTTTTTCAAAAACTATGCGTTGTGACGTTTCTGATTGTGATGAAGAGACCATTTTACAAAAAGAAGATCTGTAGTCAGTGGAGTTGGAAAATATTTATACTCAAATTTATGTAGGGGTGTGGGTAGTTCTATCCTCCCCATATTTTTTTTTTTGATTTTTGTGAAAGTCAAATCTTAAAGCACTTGGCAAAACATAGACACACAAAATCTCATTCAAATCGGAGTAACGGTTTCTAAAATACATCTGAAAAAATGTGTTTATTTTTTTAAAGTTTGTTGCCCCCTAGCGGACAAATGAAGCACTTTTGTATAGAGGTAAATTGTATCCAATGGACTTATTTTGATTCCAACAATACGCAGTAGTTCTATGTCCACGGAATATTGGGACACTCTGTATATACGTGGTAGAGCTGGTAGAGATTTCATATCCCTGCATATTCTATCCATAATTCCATTAATTGGAAAAGTCAAATAAATAATAAACAATTTTGGAGATTTGCAAATGAAAATTCAGAAAATCAAAGTGCATACATTGTTTCTTCGATCTTCGATCTTTGAAAGGTATTTCTGCATCAAATCAACTCACGCCTCGTAAATTAATGTAATCACTTTAGGCACGTATATCTGGATTAAGAAGGTGTAAATGACTTCACAAACTTCCTTATTACCTCCTAAATATTTATACTTATAAAAATTATACAAAGAAATATACTAGGTACAGGTTTTACAACAAGTTTTAATGTTTTAAATTAACGTGTCAATTTAAAAGATATCTAGGTGATCTAAATATTTCTTTAAACTTAAGAACATCTGGATTATTATTGTATGAAAACTCGACTGAAAAAGAACTAAATGTTATCAGTTCTATTATAAGTTTTTTTTCCATAACAGTATTGAGCATAAAGCGCACATTACTGGAAATAGCAATTATTAGATTGTTGCTTATTACATATAACCGATTGAAAAAAGGGCGTCAGAGAAACCCTCTCTGAAGAAAACCCTTTCGGAAGTGAAAGTCGCTCTAAAATTATTTTGGACATGTCTAGTGATGAGCAAATGAAGGGGTGGCTGCAATAACCAAGCAGCTCCATTTTAATGAATTTGTGGGAAACAACCAAACAAAAATGAGCTGCTTGGTTCTTACTGCAAACCAGCTACAACTAACGTCGCCATTTATGTACTGTTATACTGAGAGAACTGATTGTTGTAGGAAACGATCGGCCAATTATTTGAAAGGGTAATTCATTAAAAATCTCATTTTCGAAAAAAAGTGGAGCTGCCTGGTTATTGCAGCCACCCTTTCAAATGCAAGATCAAGAGACTCGCGAATATGGCGTATTGTTGGCGGCTACCATGAATCACATAGAGACCTTTTTGTTTTATTTTTTATTTGAAAAATTATAGGGGAGGGGTAATTATGTAAAAAATTCGTTACTTCTTGTCAGTTGTTATTATCTAAAAAAATTAGCGCCGGGAGGCACGTATAGCCGCCCATACTAAAATATGTTAATAAAAAGTTGGTCGGCAGTTAGTTTCAAAGTAAAGGCATTTTTCCAATTTTTTTTATCTCAGAAACGTTTTGCTAGCTACTGTAATTTTGGAGTTACGATTTTTTAAAATTTTTAACCCCCTCCCATAACCCCTTACCAACCCCCCACCCCCCAAAAACTAGCCAGATTCTTGGGTGCCACAGTATTTTTGTGCAAAATTTGGTTAAAATCGGTTTAGCGGTTTTTAAGTTATCGTGTTATACACAGACGGACAGACAGACAGACAGACACCCAGACACCATGAAAATATTTTGTATTTAGGTCATTTATGACCCAAATAACTCATTTTGAGTGAAATTAAAAAAAACTTTTTTTTGCCGATCTGAATAGCCTACTACACCTGTGGTATGGTCGACTAAAAATGAGATATAAATAAAAAAACGAGAAAAAATTGCAAAATCTTGCAGACTGCAGGTCTTGATCTTTCAGGTTTAATGTTTTAGTCATATTACAAACTATTAATTTTATTTATAATTTAAGAAGGTTGAGGAGATCTAAAGGGCTAAGATAATAATTGTTATGAATCATCTGTGTCGTTAATGTCACATTTGTCTTTAACACAATACTCCGTCGTTTCTTTGAATGTGTTAGACAATGTTTCAGTATTGTTACATGATAAAAAAACTTTGGGTGTCCATTGTCTTTATTTATTTTAACTTACACAACGTTTCTGTCATTTGAATCACCGATATCAACTAGAAACAAATTTTAAATCCTAAAACTGTTAAGCTTATATACTAGAGCACGACATTCGTCCATTAAAATGTTTGGTGCATTCAAGCGTCCAATGGGGATCGTGATATACAACGCGGGCTTCCGACCATTTCATGTTGCGTTGCTTGGATCACACATGATCCGCAATATCTGACTTGATTGTTTTACCTCCTTACGTATGTTTTTTAAGCTCGTTAAGTTGTACACATAGAGGAGGTTCTCACCGTGACATTCTGAAGCAAATCCATTTTTAAATTATGTCACTTTAGGGTTTTCGTTCGGTGGCATATTGTTTTTACTTGACAACATAACGACTTAACGCTCGGCGAACTCAGTCATGAAGCGTTCTGGTGTTTTCCCATTTTTCACACAAAATCTGCATTCGCCGTTATATATCTTAGCTTCAGAGGTGTTTGTTGGGGAGACAGTGTCCTGTTTAAAAACCCGTGACAATCCGAAGATTGTTCTTACTTAAATCGAGGAAAATATTTGATTTTTTTCGGTTGTAAGTTTTCAGAAATTTCTTCGAATATTTTAAACCGTTGGATGATTCCCATTCCAGGGTACGTATGGAGTCTTCCATGTTCTTGAGTTCAGCTTTAAGTTGGTTTCCGCTTGGAAAGCAGAACGGTTTTGGTCCAGTTAGTGTAGTGTTCGCTCCTTTTCTAGCTGGATCATTTGCTTTTTCACTGTCTTCTATCCTTTGGGGAGGTCGCACCCAGAGTAGGAGGACTTTATATCTTGGCGTAATTTGTTCACCTTCTCTAGGCATTCTTTGACCAACTTCGAATTGATGGTTACTGAGTTGATCGCGTTTAGTGCTGTTTGACTATCGGATAAGATAGCTATTTCCTATTTCCGATGTTCATATCTAAGATAAATTGTACGCATCTTTCGATAGCATAGATTTCTATCTGAAGGATGCTGGTGCATGTGCTTATTGTTTCGGAATATTTATTTTTCGATCCATATACTCTTATTCCTCTCCCTGCTTTGGTTTTGGAAGCGTCAGTATAGCACGTTATGGTATGGTCTTTAACCTGTTCAACAAACGTTTCTCTTCCAATCCTTTTTATTGCTCAATACTACAGTGAGGTGTTTCTCAAAGATGGACTTTCACTGGGAGTTGGAGGAGTGGAATTTTCCTTTTGAGGGTGTTCAAGTCCCTGAGCAGACAAGTCTCCCAGTACTGTTTCCGTCAATGACCATTCTAATCATTGTCGCGACAATGTCCAGTGTTTAGGGTAAATTTGCTACTGAAAGGGTAATCTAAAAATATAAAAGTAATATTTGCAAAATACTAACCACTGCATAAAATCCAAATGGAACTAGGTTGTCAGTAACTAAAATAGATATTTACGATAAAAGTGAGTTAACAGCATCATTAAGATACTTGTGTGGTTACACAACTCGTGCTATGCACTCGTTGTGCAACTTTCACACGCGTATCTTACTATTTACTATTTTAGTTACTGACAAAATGGAGTTAACTCGCATGTATTGTACAATATTTTATCTACGTCTAACTATAAAAACACACAATGAATTTTAAAAATTATTGTACTTAACTATATACCTATCCTAAAAATCAATTACCTTAATACCTTTGTTCAAATAACACCATGGATGGCAATGTCAATATAACAGTAAATAATATTGATGTCACTAGTTTAAAAAATGAGCGATTCGGAAAGTATTCCCTCTGATATTGAAGAAGAGGCATTCAGAGTCATTTCTGGATTGCTTCCAGCAAGATCGAAACAGAAGTATGAATATACATACTCTAAGTATGAAAAATGGTCCACCGAAAAAAAGTACACAACTATGGAAATGAAAAGGTACTCATAACATATTTTTTCAAGTTAGTGCAAAATAAATGTTTTACAAAATATTTTTTTCTCTTTGGTAGTCATCTAAAGAAGGAGTGCGGTAATGAAAATGCGTGAGTTAAGAAGCTCTTAACTCACTCACAATGCTTGAGTTAAGAGCTTCTTAACTCGCTGACGTAGATAAAACAAATTTACCTAACTAATCTCTACGTCGCGTGGTCAAAAGGAAAAATCGAAAAGAAAGAAAAGGATAAATAAATAAAATAAATAGATTCAGATATAGACGAAGGAAGGAGAGACTCTAGTATAAAATAAAAAATAACTTTGTGTAGGCCAGTTTACACTTTCATTTTCACCTTTCCTGAACTTCATACCTGACCTATTCTCAAGCAGTTTCGCATCAGCGATGTAAATTCATGACATCTCATTTATTATTCTCTCGGTCTAAGCTGCGTTCGAGTGGCACCTAGGGAGGGGGCCCCGTCTACAAAAGGGAAGAAAAGGGCGAACGTCTGTGGGAAAGCCCTAGAAAGCTCTTGTGGCGAGCGCGGCCACTCGTGCAGACGGTCCCCTCGCACGAGGTTTAACGTAAAGCCGGTTAAAACGTCTTTAGCGAGGGCGAAAGTTGCAGCCATTTAGTGGGGAAGTTGTTCGATAGATAAAATCAGGAGGAGGAAAAGTCCACAATAGTTGAATATTTCTTTAAATTGAATACAAATACCAGAGATTTGAAGGTATTAAAGATACAGATTAACGTTGTTACTAAACGAATTTCGGACTTTCATATTCTTTATTTATCACCGACCGAATATTGCTACTTTATTCGATAGAAAATGACACTCCGTGTAGAATGACATATCATATGTCAACTTTTGACATTTTCGCTCTGAAAAAAACCGTATTTTAAATTTCAATCTAGAGTGCCATGGCTGTGTTAAAAACACTAACTTTTAATCAAAGAGCCTTAGAAAATAGATTTAATCGTCTAATGTTTTTCGTGTCTTGTCCTCGCCGGTTAAAAATGCCCAAATCGTATAAATGATAACTCAATTTTTTTTCAAATGGAACAAAGGTGACTCGTTAGCATATTTGGAAAAGGCATTTTTAAGAATAATTCGGTACCACCCATTTAGTATTTTGAGTCAAATTGTCGTTATGAACCGCATTTTACAATTTGAATTAAACCATATGCGAAAATGTCATAAGTTGACATGTGATATGTCATTCTATTCATAGTGTCCTTTTTTATCGAATAAAGTAGAAATATACTGAGGGTGCCATTTAAAAATCAAAAGTTGTATTTATTTCCGGTGAAACAAGAAGTTACCAGAAAGCAACTGAATACGTCAATTAATCCTAATGTATATCATATACTAACATACATATATAAATTTCGTTTTTTGTTTGAAAAAATAGAAAAGTCTGGGTGATCCACTTTTGAGACGTACCCGGTATATTCAACTTCAGTTTGAAACACTCTATTGATAAAAATATTTTTAAAATGTGGGCTAGCATTGGTGGGTCCCTCATGATCGAGAAAAATCAAAGATTTCCCTTGGTTTATGTAAGAACAATCTTCGGACCGTCACGGGATTTTTAACAGGACACTGTCTCTTCAACGAATACCTCTGTAGATCGAAGCTAAACAACGGCCAATGCAGATTCTGTGGGGAAATGGAGAAATACCAGAACACTTCATCACTGAGTGCGCCGAGATGATAACCATTCGTGCCATACTTTTTGGTACCACTGATATCGAAGATGGAGATATATCCTCTGTAAAACCCTCTCAAATACTGTATAATGATGCATCTTCGATGTTCCCTAGCGTTCCAATTCCACATACTTCGAACCCTTTGAAGGAATTACTGAACGCAAATGGTCTCGACAACAAAACTGAAGTGAATATATTGAACTTACATCGCTATGTATGATACAAAATTGACAATTTTTTTAATTTAATAACAACTTTTTTGAACAACGGGAAAGTACGGCAATGGGCAGGGGTGGATGGGGAAGTGGAAACCGGCCCGGGAAAAACAGACAACCGGCCCAAATCCACAAAAACAAAATGACCATATCGAAGAAACACATTTTATTTATTAATACAATGTGTCCCAGAAATAAGTGCAAGTATTTTAACTGGTAGTATAGTTGAACCCCCCAAAAGCACGCCTATGAGGTTTTTTCGCAAAAAAAACTTTTGAAAATTCGGAATTTTTTGAAAAGTGTTTTGGATTTTTTTTAGTTTTTAGTTAAAAAACATAATTTCTTGATAACATGGCAACATAGGTTAAATTTACAAGAAAGAAAATCCAGAAAAGATCCAGTGGTTCTCAAAATTTGAGCAAAATTTTTTTTTTTTAAATTTTCAAAGTAAAATAACTGTGTTATTTTGGACTTATTTGAAAAACGATGAAAAGAAAATATGTTTCATTTATGGAGATCTACCACTCCTTACACTCCTTAAAGTACTTGCACTTATTTCTGGGACAATCTGTATATAAGTAAGGGTGTTTTTCGCTCGTGCGAAAAAGCTCTTTTGCTTCCGGTTTAAAAAAAAATAAATTGTCTTGATCAACATTTTCGTAAAGACCAATATTGGGTCGGACATCTGAATTTTTACTACAAAATGGCTCAGTTTTACAGGGTTCTACCGCTTTATTATATTATATCATTATCGATAACGGTAATTTGATCTTGAATAGGCTACGATTCTGATCACGATTTTGAGAAACTTTAAGACTCTTCCTGATTCATTCAGTTCAGCTGACCCAATCCTCTGTGAAATACATTACTTTTAGCTTTTCTGGTATATACTTTCTTACACATTGTAAAAAGAAATTCTCTCTTTTCTGCTACAGCAGCAGCCTCCTCGTGTACACGTGCTTTTAACTGAATGCACAGAACACACTAAAGAAGAACGCTAACTCCCATGCATTTTTTAGTTTCAAAACGGTTTCAAATTTGTAAAGAAATCTGTAATCTGTATATTGAAGTGGCGCCATCTAGCCACCCAGGAAAGTAACAAACGTGGCGGCAAATTTAAATAGATGCAATTTATTTTTAAGCAAGACGTATTGACTTGTTCGCCAGTTAGAGCCAATCAGATTTCTACAAAATAATGTGTAGTCATCTGATTGGTCCCAAGTTGGCAAACAAGTCAAATGGTAAAAAACAAGGATTTATATATAAAGGTTAAACCAGGTTAAACTATTGTAAAGTGTTAAATGGTTTGCTTATATCATTTTATGTGCATAAAAACCTACAATAAATAATTTATTTTAATTTACAGAAAATTATACCATGAAACATTTTACAAACAAATAAAACAACAGATTAAAAAGTATTATATATTATATTTTAATAATTAATATTAATATTTATTATAGTACCAGATTTAAGAACACATAACAAATATCGTTGGAATACAAGAGAAAGTGACGTCCATTAGAAACAATGTTTTATTTACGTGTATTTTTTACATATGGACTTGAACAACTGTGTAATATCACATTGTGGAGTTTATGTACAAAAATATGGAGTTGATCAATTTTTTTTTGTAAAATATATGGCGTTGTAAATATTACATTGTTAAAAATAAAATTCACGAACATTTGGACTTGGTTTAGGTTACCTCACTTCACTTTCTCGGATTATTAAATAAAATTGTTAGATAAATCAAAGAGCTTTAACTTAAACCTTACCTTTAATAAAGATCTTAAAAATCAAACACAAAACAAAGTTCAAAAAAATTCAAAATACAAAATCACGATTGTAAAATGTAAAAAAACACAGCCAAACAACCAGAAACAGCAGAAAACGCACACCTCCCGTTCAATTGCAAAACACAACTGAAGAGGAAGGAGGAAGCCGGAAACGGAAAACTGATTTGACATACAGAACAATGACAGAACATAATTAATAGGCCTATTTAGGCAACTATAAAAACAATTTTGTACGCAATTGTTAGGCAACTAGAAAAATTAAAATAAAAATACGCCATCTAGCGCCCCAGGAAATTACTACCCCAAAAAAAGATCGTTCAAGGTCGTATATCTCAGTTGACTGACCCTGACTGAATGAACCGGCGGTCGCCATTAAAACTGGAGCATTTTTTAGGTTATTATGCAGTTCTTTCACGAAACTTTCCTCTATACTTTTGTACATTTGGCATCTTGTATGATAATGCCATGACTCAAACGAGAAGAATCTAGGCAGCGGATATAAATGTGTTCCGATGTAATGTTATGTTACAGTCCATAATAACGAATATTTGGATTTTCGAGACATATTAATATTTTATTATCTAATCTAGTTTACACTTTATTTAACTCTTCTCTGCTGTCTCAGTAATTTTTAGCAAATTCATTGCAGCAACATTTTAAACAACAATTTAAACTTGTCTTTTAGTTCCGTCCGCAATTCAAGCCAAGCATAGATATGTTTTCTCCGTCAACCGCAGAGTTCGGCGTCAAATCTGTCTACCTTCTTACAAAGGGGGAGCTCGAAAAATATTGCACCGAGCGAGGCCCCAGTTGTCAATCTACACTACCGTATTCTTAGTATACCTTTAGATCGAGACTATTTAAATTTACCTAATGCTATTTATTCTTTTTTTCCTGCCAGTCACTCATATTTATTAGTTATTAATAAAAGAATAAAGGGTTAACTATACAGGGTGAGTGTTAAATAAGTGCAAATATTTTCAGGGGTGGTATATTTCGACCCCAGGAACATGTCTATGAGTTTTTTGCAAAAAAAGGTGTTAAAAATCGAGCACTTTTTTATATTTTTCTGTATATTTTAGAAAACTTTTAGAACGCCTGTTCACCGCAAATTTTCCCAATGGTATGTAGTTTTCCTTAATCTCTGATATTACGGCACTAAAAAATACAGAAATTGAGGTGGCTCAAATTTAAAAAATATATTTTTTTTAATTTACAAACTTTAATAACTCGATTGGACTTATTTGAAACTCGACAAAGAAAATATATTATGTTTATTTTATTGAGATCTACCAGCCCTGAAAATATTTGTTCCTTATAGTATAATAACAATTTTCAAACCGAACTAACAACAGATGATTATTAAAATTATAAAGTGTCCCAGAGAAAGACATTTTACAATAGTTATTTTACAAATTGGTGTTTATGTTTAAAAGCAACTGACGATTATACTGATGAAAATTGATTAGTTAGTTATGGAGTCACTAAGGATCTTACGTCACTTTAGTTAGAAGATTAACCATTTAATTTTTCTAGTCCAATCTTTTTTTTGAGCTCTGATCGGGACTGGCCCACCGGGAACTTTCCCTGTTTTTCCCATATGGCCCATCCACCCCTGGCAATGGGTATACATTGTCTCAATTTTTGGCTAATCTATTCAAGAGCAGGTCTGAAGTTGAGGCTAAAAATCAGTTTGAGTATTTTCGAAGAGTATGGTTTAGGTATGTGGATGATATTTTTGCTGTTTTCGACACACATTCTGACACCACCGATAATTTTATTTCTATATTAAATAATCGTTTTCTTTCCATTAAATTTACCTATGAAATTGAGAACAACGATAGATTACCATTTCTAGATGTATTAGTTATTAGAAATACTACTAATTATTGTATAATTAGTTATAACTCAAGGAAGGGAAGCACAATAGATCTATAAGGTCGCGGTGATTAACTTCATCCATTTACTTCCCGAATCTAATCTAACCTAACTTTCACCCTCCCATACAATCTACATCTACAATCTACCATTGGCTGCCTATTTTATAAAAAAGATGTAAATAGTAAATATCATAAACCTTACACCTAAGTTATAGCGTTTTCAGAACACTGGGTCTCACTCAGGGTTGCCACCTTTTGTACTTAAAAAATTGGCACAGCACTGGTGCAACCTTTTTTCTTAAATATAAAATTTTATGTGCTCATCGGATTTTGAAACAATATTTTATGCCTTTTTGCATTAACTTAAAAAAAAATCAAAATTTATAAATAATTACCTATGTAAAAATAAAAAATGAAAAATTGATAACAAAATTAATAAACAATAAACCAATCAATTAAATCTAAAACAACTAGAACAAAACCTAAACAAAATCAAAAGTTACAGCTGTATAATCTGTATAATTGACTTTATTAGTTTATTTAATTATTTTTAAATGACTTTTTTTTGCAAAATAAGGCCACTAATTGACCACAATACACCAAAACACTTTAAAATATAACATATTATACACAAGCATAAAAAGGCCTTAATTTCCATTAAACGCTTTACTTTTAACACTGGACGCGCGTTTCGTTGACCAGCTTAGCATCATCAGCAGATGATGAAAACTGATGGTTAGATTTAAATTTATGGTTAGCGAAACGAGCGTCCAGTGTTAAAAGTAAAGTGTTTTGGTGTATTGCGATGAACTCGTGTTTTATTTTGCTGTTGTAATACCAAAAGTTCCAACCCCCAACTGTAATGAATATTTTTTATTTGTTTTGTTGTTGCAATAATAGAGCCTTGTCATTTTTAATAAAATCCAAAAATTCTTATATGCGATATATTAAAATTAAATGAGATTTGAAGTTCGGTACTAATGAGCTTAATTGAACATCTATTTCTAGCGTCTACTTCAACATCATACGTGAAAATATATAAAAAACAACCCCTTAAACAATGAAGGCATATACCCTAACTATAACTGCATATACTAACATACTCTAGTTTTAAAAGTACTTTATTTTTTATCTATAATTTGTATATACTTTTTGTTTGGCAAATTTCCTTTGCCCAAGTTTTTATTATTGAATATTCATTAAACAGATTATCAATATCTATACTTCTTTTAATTCTAAAATTTCTAAGATTTTAGTTAATTCGTGGAAAAGAACTGTTTTTAAATTCAAGAAATTATTTAACATGTATTTTTAAAAATAACTTTTACAATTTTAATGTTTATTAAAAACGTGGCTATTATTTGAAATAAAAATCGGGACATTAGGGCTTTGCGTGGGGACGCGGTATCTTTGGATCAAAATCGGGACCAATGACTAAAGAATATAAGGACATGTAACGCCCCTATACGGGCTGCAGCAGAATTTGTGACCTAAGAGACGTTTCTTTTGCTGGCAAACAATGAGTCATCATTTGGTCACCAGCGACAATTTTTTGCAATTTTAATAGTTTGTGTGTAGTAAACTTTGTATAAACTTTATTACAATGGTGATTAGTTGTTCAGCTTTCAAATGTAAAAGCAGTAGCGATAAGAAAGAGCCGGAATTACGTTTCAAAGGTAAATAAACAGTCCACTCCAACTTTATAGCGTTTTCTTATTGAATTCGATAATTATTCTTCAATTTCAATTAACATCTATATGTACTTGTTATGTGCTATACGTCGATACTAGTTTTGTACCTTTTGTTAACATTTTAATACGTTTTTTTCGTAATTAATTAGGTTAAGAAAAAATGTGTAAATATGTGCCACGGCACTGTTTGGTAACATCGTCACAATTTGCTCTCGGGTGTTATTTGTCCTTAGATTCTTTAGTCATTGATAGGAACTGTCCCGACAAAATCGGGACAGGTGGCAACCCTGGACTCACTGTATTATTTTCTTTATTTTATACACAATTTTGTGGTGTGTTTCTAGTTCTGTGGTGTCTGGCAGTCGTGTAAAAACAATAATAACTGACAAATACGTAAGAAGAACTGTGGCAATTCTTAATATTTATCGGTCGTTTTGTTACGTTGTCACCGCAAGGTCTCCAAGGGCACTCAGGCCTAACTCCTCCGTTGCGAATGATGGCCTATTTTATTGCGCTATTTGAAGCGAGTGTGCTCTCCATAAGCCATCAAAAAAAAAGGTCGCAAAGGCGCCGAGGGCTCGCATTGTTCCTCGAGCCGTTTCGAGATCTCCGCTTATTCAGACCATAGATTCGTTACGGTTTCGATCGTAAATTATCGTGAACGTTAATTCTTTTACTTACATACTTGCAAAGGTTTCTATTTAAAAAATCTGCTCTAAAAATACTACATGGAATGATATAGGATGGCTGTAAAATTGATAGTTATACAAGACGGCTGTTATGTACACATTTTTTACTTTAAATAAAGTTTGTGTCTTTGTGGCGGATTCATTTTGGAAAACACTGGACATACCGAGTGTTTTCCAAAAATGAATCCGCTAAATCAATAGTAACTGAAACATACCCATGCGTTGAATGCAATCGAAGCGGAAACCGCAGCTTGTCAGTAGCTTCTTACTAGTGATGAGCGAGGCTTGTCTTGGCCTTGGTCTTGCACATAAAGCAAGATCAAGACCAAGACTAGTTTTTGATCTGCAAAATCAAGACCGACCGGTGCAAGACTTTGACAAGAGCAAGACCAAGCATGCAAGACTCTTGTAGTCTCGTATTTTTTTTCACGTTTATATAGTATAAGAAATTACTTATTTTGTTTTAATTTACTACAAATAGCGTTTTCTCGACTACTGTATAAAATTAAAAAAAATTATTTTAATATAATAATAAACAATTTGACTCGAAATACCAAGTGTGCGTGGTACCAAATTATTCATGCTCGAAAAAAATCCTTTTCCAAATATGCTAATAAGCCACCCTTGTTCCATTTGAAGAAATTGAGATATGATTAAAAATACGATTTGGGTATATTTTAACCGGCCAGGACAAGACATGAAAAACATTAGACGATCAAATCTATTTTTTCAAGGTTCCTTGATCAAAAATTAGTGTTTTTAACACAGCCATGGCACTCTAGATTGAAATTTAAAATAAGAATATTTGACGTGAAAATGTAAAAAATTAACATATGATAACTATTCAGAAGAGAGTGTCATTTTCTATGCAGTAAAAATATACCGAGGTTGTCCTTTAAAAATCAAAAGTTGTAGTCATTTCCAGTGAAATAGGAAATGACCAAAAACAATTGAATACGTCAATTAATCTTAAAATATGGCATATACTAAAACAGCAAATCTCGTTTTTTATCTGAAAAAATTAAAAATTTATAGGGGTGAGCCAGTTTTGAGACGCGCTCGGTATATGGAAAGGAAAATAAAATCGCGGAAGTATTGTGTATTTGTTTAATCGTGAATAGGCAATAGACATGTCTAAAATTACTTTTTACAACTAAAAAAAATAAAATAAAGTAAAAGTAGTGTGTTGCGAGAAAACTCGAAGGACTTGATTGATTACTGTTTTTTAGTGGTCAGTAAGAAAGAAGTGCCTGGAGCGGACAGTTAACATATGTAGACTGGTAGGAAAAATGTTAACAGGTTGATGATTTACTGACTGCGACATTCCCGGAGAACGTTTAATCATTCCTCGATAACAATAAAATAATTAAATAATATTATGAGTAAAACTAAAAAGTGATAAAGTACCTATGTAAACAGTAGATGAAGATTGTATGGGAGGGGGGGGGAGGCATTCCGCGACCTTATAGATAGAATATTGTGTCCCCTGTCTTGAATTAAGTATAACCGTAACCACCGTAATAAGAAGGCCGCACAGCTGTGACGTAAAAATCTCGTGACGTCACCAACTGGAGGCGCAACTTTATTTAGCAGCGTTGATAATTACCCGATAAAAGTTCAAATTGTGGATCTTTTTTCACTCACCAGATAGATTTCGAAGTTTTAAACTGTCTTTTTCCGAGTTTTTATTTATAAAAATATTATAGTATATAAAAATAGTTTTAATAGAATACGGAAAAAATCATACCAGTCAATAAATGTTTATCTCTCACTTTTTATCAATCAAATTTAATAAAGGAATATTTTAAGTTCACAATAGTGTATAATCTGAGAAAAAAAAACAATAAAAAAATCGAGGGGTAAACCACTAGTGGAAATCATTGTACATTTTCCTGGGAATAACAGGGCAATCAACTGGGAATACATGGAAATCCCTGAAAATCACCTGGGAATACCTGGGAATTACATGGGAATCCCTGGGAATCACCTAGGAATCAACTGGCAATCGCTGGGAATGATGTGGTAATCGTTAGGAATCACCTCATCCTAACCTAGAAATCACATGTCATTATACAAAAGTTTTTCACGAAGCGGCGTCCCCGTTCGCATGTGTACAGTACGTCTCTTCGTTCTGTAGCTACGGGGTACGGGGTATATTCTCTCGATGTTTTTCGTAAAAAATTAGACGACGCTTCCCATCAATAAAAATTTGACAAATTTGCAGGTGGCCAATAAAATAAGTGGGCGGAGCGATTTGCGGTGACGTACTCGTCAAGTCGACGTATAAGATATATTGCTGTTTATTTAAATGTTTTTTTTCGCATTCCTTTCATAGACACAGATCCAGTAGACGTACTTTACCCATTTATTGTGATTAGAAAGTTGTCAGGCCTGTAAAACTTTTGCTAAAGCAGTAAGATAAGTAGGTACTCTACTCTGTACTCTGTACTATTAATATTATTTAATATACTTCGTTGCTTGTATAATATTTATTATTTAAAAATTCAACTAATTTTAATCTTTCCTTGGTGTCTAAAGTATCGTTAGACGGGTGTGTAATAATAAAATAAAAAATGGCCGATTATCAACAGCTGATTTCAGATTTCTAGCTTTCAAGCCAGATCAATGACTAAAGAATCCAAGGACAAATACCACCCGAGAGCAAATTGTGACGATGTCACCAAACAGTGCCGTGGCACATATTTAACTTAACCTAGCTGTTTGAAGAGATATTTATATTTTTTGATAAATGTTTTGACTACGCCTATGGTGTATACTGTGGTATCATACTAATTAATTACGAAAAAAACGTATTAAAATATTAACAAAAGGTACAAAACTAGTATCGACGTATAGCACACATCAAGGACATATAATATCAGAAAAATAATTATCGAATTCAATAAGAAAACTAAAAAAACGCTAAAAAGGTGGAGCTGATTGTTTATTTACTTATGAAACGTAACTCCTGGCTCCTTCTTATCGCTGCTGCTTTTACACTTGAAAGCTGAACAACTAATCACCATTGTAATAAAGTTTATACAAAGTTCACTACACACAAACTATTAAAAATCGCTAAAATTGTCGCTGGTGACCAGATGATGACTCATTGTTTGCCATCAAAAGAATGGCGTCTAAGGTCACAAATTCTGTTGTAGCCCGTTTATATGGACGTTACATGTCCTTATATTCTTTAGTCATTGAGCCAGATGGTAACAAGCTCGGTAATAAGGTTAAATTTTATTTGTCAATTTGTTAATTTTGATTTTTGGGTGCGTTCAGATTAAACAAAATGTATTTTCAAAAGTAGCTAATTGATAAAAGATATGTAATTAAATAAAATGGCTGTAATATTATCATCATAAAATTCAAATAATACAAGAGCACCAAGAGTTAAAAAGTATCTTTATGATTGTCACGACATATTTTTATTATTAAACGCTCGATTAAACGATTTTATTTAACTTGTATTGACTGATTGGGCTGTCTGTCAAATATTGCGATTCATTTTTTACACACTTCTTGTAAACCGATTTTAATAAAATTTGGCACAGTAATGTAAGTCCGATGACAATAGATTATTATGAAAAAAAAATGGGGATAGGGGGTGGTTCAGGAGTGTAAATTCATAACTTTGGCACCAAAACAGATACAAACATGCGGTTTTCAGATTTATGATTTTATCGGGGATTTTATGTTTTATGAACTCAATCTTATGAAAAAATATCGGAAATACAGAGGTTGGTGAGGGGTGTAAAGGGGGTAAATTCAGAATTTTGTAATGAAAACGGATACAAATATGCGTTGTTCAGATTTATGTTTTGATTTGATAACAAGAAATTTTTATAAAAAAAAACGGAGTAGGGGGTAGGTAAGGGGTGTAAAAGGGGTAAAAACTCATAACTTTGGAATAAAAAATGATACGACCTTACAGTTTCAGATTCATGATTTTATGTGGTAAAAATACAATTTAATGAAAAAAAAGAGGATGAGTGAGGGGTGTGAGGGGGGGAAATTCACAATTTTGGAACCAAATCAAATATGAATAGGCGGTATTGATGATTTGATCTGGCGAGAATACAATTTAACTCGCAATTTAATCAACGAAAATGAGTGTAGGTGGGTGAAGGGTGTAAAGGGGATAAGTTCATAATTTTCTTATCAAAACAGATACAAACATGCAGTTTTAAGAAGTAAAGAGTGGAGAGGGTGTTTTTGATTAAGACCTCGATTAAGACTAAATTGTCCATTATCGAGTCCATTAGCTTAGACTCATATTATGCTGTGTACTATGACACGTAATGGTATCTAGGGCTAGTAATCAACTGTAAATCAGAAAAAAATTAAATGACATTTTTACAACAGGACAAGGATATTTTTAAATGGCCCAAAAAGACCATACAAGAAGTTCATCGACGTTTCATTTTTCATGGACCTATCACATTATGTGGCTGTGATCCGTTTACTATAAAGAGAAACGATTTGGTTGCCATTAACAAAAAATACAAAGATTTTAAATGTTAATAATTTATCTATTTAGATACTATTTATCAGTTTCGTTCTTTTTTTTAAATAGGTAATAATATTTTAGTTTTTTTTAGCCAATGTATTTTTGTAACCTGCTTCAATATGTTTAGTACCAGTGGCGGATACAGGGGGGGGGCCCATGGGGCCCGGGCCCCCCCTAAAATCTGTAAATTAGGTTAAATATTAGGCTTTTGGGTTAAAAATGGCGCCCTAAAAGGCATATTTGGCATTATTTTTTATTTGGGCTCCCCATAAAATAAATTTCTGTATCCGCCCCTGTTTAGTACAATGTTTTTTTTTATTCTGTTTAACTTATAAGCCATTCATTCATAATGATTTTCTTAGTTTCAGTTTATCATATTTTGTTTCATTTTTTAGCATTAAATGTAGGTAGGTATGTGTATTTTAATTATTATAACTTGAAATTTATAATGAAATATAATGAAATCTCTAAGAAATCATGCTTATTATTGCTTATGGCGTAATGAAGAAATATTTTTAAAATTTCTGATGTTTTAAAATATTCATATTTTTGCTAGATGCGGCTAGTACATGTTTTTCGATCACAATAAAACGAAAATAAACACTTAAACATTGTTTTCGTAATTAAATTGGCTGGGAATCAAGTGATTGCTTAGGAAATCAGCGAGGAAATCAGGTAATCAATCGGGAATCACATGGGAATCGTTAAAAAACTGGGAATCACTTGGGAATCGTATAAAAATACTTGGCAATTAGTGGAAATCAGTGGCAATACTTGGGAATACATGGGAATAATTGATGAGTGATTGCCAAATATAGAAATCATTGTACATTTTTTAACATGGTGGTTGACCCCTCGAAAAAAATAGATATTTTTTATAGTATATATTTTATGCATTTTATCGATATTTTATGCCCCCTACACCTACGGTGCCTGTCGTAGCGCGTAGCGGAGTAGTATTGCCGCAGTTGACAGTCATCGATTTATCGGTAGGTGTGCGGATGTGGTCAGCGGTAATTATAATCGATAATAGAAGGATGAAAAAAGTTATAAATTAGTTTTATTTTTAATAAAAAAAAAGTAAAAAGAAGTGTTTAAACCATAAAGTGATTATAAGTATGTGCAATTATACAGTTTAAAAGGTATAATGCCTTGGGTTTCCAAAAGATGAAATTACTAATATAGTTTTATTTGAATATATAATTTTTAACAAAGTTTTGCAAAGCCATGTTACTCAAAATTCACAATAAAAAAATATTTTTATCACAAGTATCTTTGGATTACATTAAAAGTAATAACACCGTTATTAAAATTTCTGCAATGCACTATTTATAAAGCTAAGTTATTGTAGAAATTGTCATAAATTCTATTAGAAATACACGTCTGAAAAAAAACTACTGTTGTTCGATAATGATAGACTTGGAAAAGGAAATAAAAGAAACTTAGACACACTTACAGCCAGGGGCGGCTTGTCCTATGAGGCAGATGAGGCAGTGCCTCACCAATACATTTGAAGAATTACACGTATTAATCGATACATCTTTAATCACAATTTTATATTTTTTTCCCTATTTGCATCAATAATAATTGTATTTTTTATCCGTCATTCTACAATAAATTACGTCGATGGTATTCCTTTAAACGCGCTTCCTTTCCCATAGGCGACAAACTCGGATATATATATATATATATATATATATATATATATATATACTATATATATATATATATATATATATATATATATATATATATATATATATATATATATATATATATATATATATATATATATATATATATATATATATATATATATATATATATATATATATATTTTATTTAATTTTTTTCTTGGCTTTAGGTCAGGTAAAAATGCGAAAAACGGTTTTTTATATTAAATATTTCATGACGTTTCGACCTGGTAGGGTCTTTATCAAAATTTATTACTAAAAAAAATTTATAGTCACATTATGAACGTACTAATTAAAAATAATAGTAATATATATATAAAAATTCTATTTTGTTACCTTGAACGTAGATTGTTTACTTATTACAACTTATCATTTTCTTTCTGAAATCTATTTTTATAAGGTGGCATGAGAGAAAAAAAAAAGATAAAAAGCCTACCTTAGCGAAGAACATATATCCAAATTGGTTTCCACAAACATAACACAAACATATCAATAAAGTCGTCACAATTTTTGCACAGAGACATACACATTTAATGGATTTTACAACACTGAATAATATATCTTACTCAGGTTGTTTATGTCTATCCTATCATTAACTGAGTGTTGGTTTTTTTGGATAGCAATAGATTCAAGAATTTCTCTTTTTTTGGTATTATATTCGGTGCCAATTATTTTTGTACTTTCAAAGTCAAAACTGTGATTTTTTTGGATTTCATGCAAAGTTAGGGCTGTTTTATTTTTCTTGTCGTATTTATGACGTAAATTTTAAAAAAAATTTTTGTTCTTAAAGAAGTATATGTGCAGAGGTTTGC
Organism: Sitophilus oryzae; assembly: GCF_002938485.1. Lineage (NCBI taxonomy): Eukaryota > Metazoa > Arthropoda > Insecta > Coleoptera > Curculionidae > Sitophilus > Sitophilus oryzae. The sequence goes on along the minus strand of NW_022147056.1, from coordinate 221,754 downwards.
CTCTCGCCTTTCCTTGTCTAACGTATTGTGGTATATCGCATTGACGGAGCGACAGCGTTCACTGGAATCTTAAATAAATAGAATGAAAAGAAAAAGCATAGGCAAAACCTTTAGTTGAAGAGAGATAAAAAAATGTATCGAGTAGTAGCGCGTAAAAAGACCGTATTGAGGCGAGCCTCAAATGTAAATTTAAACCTTAAAAGCCGTTCGTTAAAAATATGTATCACTTCCCGATCAGCCCGAGAGATTTTAGGCGACAGGCTGAAAATGCAGAATTGCATTATTTGGAAATTTGTATTAGTTTGAATCACAGTTTGAATTAACTCTGCCGGTTATTGCACTGTTTTGTCTCTAATTGATTATACGACTGTATATTGACTATATACGTTTTTAATGTGAATTGCATGTTTAATTACTCGTCTTACTGATTACAACGTATTAAGTAAATACCTAAAAAGTGGGCAGTGACTTGTTGATTGATATGATGATTTAGAGGGACCATGCATCATCAGAGGACTTCCCCAGGTAAAGTTTTTCGAATTCGAATCATTTCTAGATAAATTGTGTAGTCGTATAGTCAAAAAGTAAAGCAACCTGTTACAGAGATTTAATTTTGTTTTATTTTTATAGGATGGGTAGAAAAACAAAATTTTACCATACAGAGTAAAATATAAGACAAAATATCCTGAGGTCGCTTTGATAAAAATTTACTGTTGCAATAGCCCTATGTAATAGGTACCGTATGATCGAAAAAACGGCGTCCAGTTGGCTTGAAATGACGATCGATGACATTTTCCCATATAATTTTACATATAAAATGACAGCGATCTTCATTTCATAGCCAGCGCTGACGCCGTTTTTATTCGATCATACGGTATAATACTACGAATTATATTACATACGGCTTAAGGCAACTGCTAAAAAATTTAGAAATATTTTAAATACAAAAAATGTGCGCTTTTTTTAAGTCTGTAGGTATCTAAAATACTAAAAATAATATACAGTGTGTACTGCATTTAAAAAAATTGAGATATAGCATTATAATATTGCAATGTTGGCCGTGCCATAAAAAATCCCTGTATAAAATAATGTAAATTTTTCTCCAGATTTCTTCTTTTGTCCTACATACCTCGGTATGCTACATACTTAAGCAATAATATATCAATAAGTTAAATTCACTCCAGGTTTTACCACTTTTAAAAAATGAAATTTTCAAATATGAATTATCATGGAAATCCCGCATATATAGTGCTTCAAATAAATCAATAGTGTGATGTATGCTGAATTTTATGCTGAATCCAATTCTGTACAGAAAAATGGTAATGCGACTGCAATTTTAAAGAAAATATTTTTTTAGGATATGCAGTTTTTTTATATAGAATTTTTTTTTCATGTATTTGTCAACTACGAAGATATTGGACTTCCTCGTACTAATGGTCACCCTATATACATACTAATAAAAATTCTCTTCTAATGTGCCAACATCTTCCAGTGCTACGAGCCGCCCCTGCTTACAGCATAAATAAATACAATGACGATGGATAATATGAGATGGGATATTAATCTGATGTTTTTTAAATTTTATGTTTAATTATTATTTATTAAAAATTCGGTGCAATTAAAGTTTATATCCATTATATACGTATAAAGTGTATCAAATGCAATCAAAGTTTAGGCCTCCAGTTGATGACGTCACGAATAAGCTGTCCGGCCTTGCAGTGGTTACGGTATAACTATTACAGTGGTTACGGTATAACTCATCATCCAGTCGCAGGGCTTTGACAAAAGCCGCTATCTGAGACGGGTTTACAGAGGGTAGTTCTTCATTTCCGATCAGTACAGTTTTATGAAGTGAAATTTCTTTACGCGCGTTGGGAGTAAAAAATAAAGGTCGTGACACACAAGCTAGCGAGAGCAAGAGTGATAACGGCAGTGTTGCCACAGCCACCCCATTCGAGGTAGATCTACCCCTTTATAAAAAAAATTGTCATTATTCTATTTTCTGTGGTAAAGGCACGTACAAATTGAAGTTTTCACGTAGTTTTTTTTAAATTTTAATGTCATATTTTAATGAAATAAACATTGGAGCTGCCTTTTTTTTGCCAAAAAATATACCAATACAATATTTTTGTGTTTATAAGTAATTTTGATAAGTTAATAAACTAAATAAAATGGCAATTTTCTTCATAGGTTACTGATCTTCATCATCTGTTTCTGACGTCTCATTCTGTCCTTCTGAATATTGTATCTCTTTTTGCCGACAACTTGTACCTGCAAGTTGTTGGTAAAACCACATTTCTGCCTCACCAACATACTGACCTGGCCAATTCCAAAACATTTAACATCTTTTCCTTTTTACAGGGAATGGAAAAATAAACCTTATTTTGTATACCCGGAAAAATCGATACAAATCAATACCAGAGTTTCCAAAAAGAACCGGAAAATCGATACAACTCTCTAGGACTGCTGTCTCTGAATACGTAAAAGTAATAATTTATATTCATTACTAAATTCGATAACTTTATATTTTGTTAGGGTTAGAGTTTTGCGCCAGAACTACTTTTAATATTACTCTTCTTAAAAAGGGCTCAAGAACCTTAAGAACTACTTTAATAGTTTAGTATATCTAGTGCAACAGTTTTAACTGTAATTTTTTTACTGGTGTTTTCAATCATGCGACTCCATCCCTCTCTCTGATATTCTTTCTTTCTTTTCAACTAGAGCATATGACCTGTCGCGGGGCAAAAAAGGTTCTGGATAACGATGTCACATTCTCTTAAATATTCCATGTAACAGAAGAGATTGCTAAAAGTAAACCAGAACGGAGTTCTTATTCTGCGCTGCACAGTTGCCACTATAAACGTGAAGGGTAATATATTAACCGTACTAAGGAACCGCATTTAGAACTGGTTAGAAATAGGTTAATATTAAAATTTTATTATCATAATAATACATGAGTCAAATGAAACTAGAAAAATATATAAAGGAATTTATATATTTTTTGTATTCCATACATATTTTTATATTTTCCATTATAGTTTGCCATAACTGTTAAGTTAAGCACAAAAACCGGACAGCTCCAGGAGCTGCTCGGTTCTAGCAAAGCAAGACAACTCCAACTAACGTCGCCATTTATGTACTATTATATTAAGTGAACTTATTATTGCACGAAACTATCGGCCCATTTTTTTAAAGGGTAATTCTTAAAAAATATTTTTTTCGCTACCTGGTTACTGCAACCACCCCTTCAATTATTAAAAATCACTTTAGTTATTAGCAGATATACGTCTATTATAAATCATTGATGTTCTAATAGATGTATCTGCTAAATATTAAAGTATTGTTGAATATTTGTTTTTAGAGATTTTAAATAGTTTTTTCTTTTTATTTTAGTTTTTTTGGCTTCTGACAACGGGAGACATTTTTGTTATATTAGCAATTTGTTCTATTAGCAAAACCAAAAAACTGGGTGGTCCAGTTATTGGGTCTGAGTTTAACGTAGTCAGACGACATTTTCAATAAATAAACGCGCTACAAAAGTATAGTCTGTTCAACGACAGGATCGCTGAGAGTGACAATTATGTCATTTTAATTCATAGACAAATGGTATTTTCTGTAATTTTTTTATGTCGTCTATCGTAATCTTCCCTGATTCGTTGGAGTTCGAGAGTATATGGATTTTATTTAAAATTTAAAGACATTGTGCATTAATCAAATATTAAATTATAGTAATAAAATCTATCTTGAGCCAATTAATTACAATAAAGGTTTGGATAATTAAAAGAAAACAATGTAATAACCATAGTTTAATTTTCTATAACCTTTTAAAGTATCTACATCATCAAAAAACTTCATAAAACCCGACATTTTCTCACAGTTTGTACTTCCAATCTCCATTTATCTATTATCCTCTTAATACGGCTCAACGTATTCTCTACCATGTCATTATTAATTATACGGCAGATAAAAATAAACAAAAATGTTACTAATAGCCCGGTAACATTTTTTTCTCTCTCAATCTTCGACATCGTCGGGCGGCCTCATTAAATTAGACCGAATAAATCTCTCTAAGTTTGATCGATGGTCTACCGTTTTGTCTGATAATCGGGCTGAAATTTGTCGGCAAGTTTTACGGAAAGTCCACCGTAAAATAGATTTTCTGGTTCCTCAGAGTGAAAATAAAGAGTTATGTTACTTTCTGTTTCATTTTAGTATTCAGGTTGATTATACTATATAATAAGTATATTATTATACTAAAGTATATTATACTATACCTTCCATATCAGCTCCCTTCCGTTTCCCTTCCGTTTACATAAAATATTATATCATGTAAATGAATAGGACAATGCACACTATCTGTTCCGTTTCCCTTCCGTTCCATATCCTTTCCTTCCATACATTTTTTTGGCGGACGGACTGAAGCGTATCGGAAACAGCGTTGTAAATTTCTTACATGTGTACCTCTGTTAACATTTTGCTGATATTTATTTATTCTTTCATCTCTTAATTAAATCTATTACAATTATTCAAAAGATACAAATTGAAGTAATGATATAAATTGTACAGTAAAAAGTATGGACCTGATATGGAACGGAAGCTTACGTATAGTGTCAATACAATAAAAAATACGGAACGGATATGGCATGGAAACGGAAGGTATAGTGAGAATCAACCTTAACCCTGCCAACATGATGGACGGACTTACTGTAGAACTCGAGCAGTGAACAAAAACCTGTAGTACAATTCGGAATTCGGAATATTATTTCTGAGAAAGAAAAGGATCTTAGAGAGTAAATATTATGTTAACGACTACCCTGAAGTAATGTGAAAGAGGTTCCAGAGTAGAATCGTGAAGATAAGGAGAGATTTTAGTGAGTAGGAATGTCACACTGTTCACAACCACCACCACTGATGGACGTCTATACAAGTTTTCCCCTTCTACAAGAAAACAGCAATCTAATCAATCAAACGTTATTTCTATATAAATTACACTGATTTTATAAAACGTAAACAAAAAATCGTGTACTTATTCAAAAACGAAATGTAACCTTTAGCTTGTGTTTAATGTGGTAAAAATATATATCAAAAAAAAATTAGAAATGACGAGATCATGATGGAGGTGAAAACAAAGTTGAAAAAAAAAACAAGGTGGCGAATAACTACTAATATCTGAATTCACCAGATTGATTATTATTCATGATGAATTATAAATAATTATTATAATTAGAAGTTAATCACCGCGAACAATAGATCTATTGTGTTCCACTTTCTTGAATCATAACTTGTACTACAGTCTCAGGGCTTTGATAAAAACCAGTAACTGCGATGACTTCACCAAAACATAGGTTAGTACTCTACATCATTCATATCATTCCTACATATTATTCATATCATGTATATCATTCCTACCATAGTTTATGGCACGAATGAATGGTTGTCATCTTGGCGCACTCAATGTGTCAAGTGTTTTGGTGTTTCCCCATTTTCCACACAGATGAGTGTGCATTCGCCGTTGTTTCTTAGCTTCAATCTACTAAGGTGGTTTTTGAGGAGTCAGTGTTCTGTTAAAAACCCGCTACAATTTGAATTTTTTTACCTAAATCAAGGAAATTTTTTATTTTTTCGGTCGTTGGTCCTGAGAAATTTCTTCGAGACCGTTGGAGGATTCAGGAGGTGTTTCAGGTTCTTGAGTTCCGTTATTAATTGGTTTCCACTTGGGAAACAGAACGGTTTTGGTTCAGTTAGTGGAGTTTTCATTATTTTTCATTACCTTCTGTCCGTTCGTGGGCTGGTACCCAAAGTAGGATGCCTTTATTTTCTTTGCCAAATATATTCAGCTCCTCTAGGCATTCTTTGGCCAACTTCGAATTGATGGTTACTAAGAGCCAGATTATATTTATGCATTTAGGAAAAATAACATCATTAATCACTATTATTTTCTAAAGATAATTAATTACTAGAAAAAACGGTAGTTTTTTATTACTCTGATGAACGTTCGAATAATATGCTATGGGTATTTAAGAGAAGAATGTAGATGGAAGATAACAAACTGTTAATTAAATTTAACACTTTTAATTAATCTTGTACTTTACACAATTAACCTGTTAGTTATACAATAATTATTTTGACAAATAATCAAAATATATTTTAAATGAAAAAAAACCTCCAAAGTAACGATTTTAGAGTTACGTAGTGTTTAAATTTTATTTGTATGTTATTACTCTCTCTCTCTAAACTCTTCATCAAATAGTTTAGAATATATAGTTAGAATTCCCTTTAAAATGAGGAGAATAAGATGGTCTGTTTGCTCGATAAGATGATATACAGATACTTACTTTTCATCATCATCATCATCATTTTCAGCTTAATCAACCATTTCCAATTAATATTAGCCTTCCTCACATAGACGCCCTCTTTGTAGTTGAGTCCATTGTTGTCTATTGTCTATGCGAGCCCAAGTTATCCCTGCTAATTCCTAATGCCATGTAGGCCTGTTCCAAACACCGGAACACTGTTTTAACACCGGTGTTGGTGGTTGGTTGGTGTGGTGGACAAATATTGGCTATCTGGTGTTCCGGTGTCAACACCGGTGCCGGTGTTCGTTTCGATACCGGTTTTCGATACCGGATTTACATCTACTTTATTGCTGAAAGTATTTAGTTCGTTAATAGATACTTACCTACAGATATTTCGTTAGAGATACTTTTATTCGGATAGATATCTATAGGTAAATTAAAATAACTTTGCTTGCACATCATAATATTTGCACATCATAATACCAGCAAACTCCATAAGACGACACATAGTGTCATTGATGACGTGCACCGAAAGTTGCTTTAATTTCTCTTTATTATATAATATATAGCCAATATACTAAAAAATAAATTATTTTAAGTATTACTTTACCTCATTCACCTTTAACAGAAATTGTAAGATTATAATTAAGATTATACCTACTTAATAATTTTACAGTTAATACATGTTCTTTTGTACTAAATTTTTATAATGTTTTATACTGTTTATATATTTTACCAGTTTATCGATCCTACTTTTCGAAGATAGCCAAATACGATATCCTCTCTATACTTAGTGTCCTGTAATTCAAAATATTTATACCGCTATCTTGATTTTACCGCCGATAGCAAGGAATAATAATCATATTGTTTTTACAGCATGTGCTAGAATTAAAATATTATTTGATAACTAACAAACATACCTACAATACAAATTTATCGCAATGGATTTGTACCAGTATTCCAGTTGACCCAAAAGTTCCATTAAAAGGTTTTCTCTTTCACATTTTCATTCCAATTTTATATAAAATTTGCAGGGCAATACAGGTGTTAATATTTTCATAGATATATTCGTACAATTTGATTCAATATAATTTACACTAAAAGTGTAAAGTAATGCTATGTAATTTTTCTTTTTAGTGAATATGCCATAATGGGCCATTTAATTTCGCAAAAAATACACAGAAAGTTTAAAATAGTAAATTTGATAGGGGCTTTTCCAAGGGACTAGATTATTCTGTATACAGAGAGTGTTTCAAAAGAAATGCGAAAACTTGGGTTAAAAGTCAACCATTAACGAGATATTGCAGTACAAAGATGGCGACGAAATCAAAGTTTTTTGAACGTCTAAAGAATACAAAGACACGTCGCCGTCGTTACGTGTCCTTGTGTTCTTTAGTCGTATCCATATCATCCATATACGGGCTGAAGCAGAATTTGTGTTGTTAGACGCCATTTTTTGGGGGGGAAAGATATGTCGCCAGCCACAATTTTAGGGATTTTTAATAGTTTGTTGTGTGTAGTAAACTTCGTATAAACTTTCTTACTATCGTGATTTGTTTAGATTTCAAGTGTGAAAGCTGCAACGATAAGAAAGAGCCGGGATTTAGGTTTTATAGTTAAGTAATTCGTAATTAAGGTAAAAAGTATGTATGAATAAAAGTTAGTATGATAGCACCTAAATATAAGCATCATACACCATAGGTGTAGTCAAAATATTTATCAAAAATATTAATATCTCTTCAGGCAGCTAAGTTAAGAAAAATATGTGGCACGGCACTGTTTGGAGGTATGGTAACAATTTTGGTCTCGGGTGTTATGGGTCGCCTTGTATTCTTTAGTCATTGGTTTTTATACCAGCCTGCTTCACCTACGTAACCGTAGATGGAACTGAAAAAGTTTTTATTTTTCAATTGGTTCCTTAACCTATCTTTATCTTATCTATTTTTATCTGACAATACCACAAAATCAATGTCTAGAGACATGTAACACCCATATACTGGCTGCAGCAGAATTTGTGATGTTAGACGCCATTTTTTGGCTGTAACGGATGAGCTGATCAATCAGCTGATCATCAGCGACAATTTTAGCGATTTTTAATAGTTGGTGTGTAGTGAACATTTTTAGCGTTTTTTTATTGAATTCTAATTATTTTTCTGTTATTACCTATACATATTTACATACTTGATATGTGCTATACGTCGATACTAGTTTTGTACCTTTTGTTAACATTTTAATACGTTTTTTTCGTAATTAATTAGTATGATACCACAGCATACACCATAGGCGTAGTCAAAACATTTATCAAAAATATAAATATCTCTTCAAGCGGCAATGTTAAGAAAAATATGTACCACGGCACTGTTTGGTGGTATCGTAACAATTGGTCGCAAGTGTTATTCGTCCTTGTATTCTTTAGTCATTGGGTAATACTGTGTAAGTTAGATAAAAAATAACCAATTAGTTCTAGATCTAGGGAAACTCAAGTTAACATCAACTTTGGAGAGAATATTTTTTGTGGATTATTAACTACTGTCAAATCTGTTAAATTCCATTTTGATTCACATATAAGCGTCCTCTATCTTAGCAAGTGCAATTAATATATTATGCAAGTTGCCGAAATGTCGCTAACTCTCAAAATTACCATAACCAGACGAGACGTATTGCATATTCCGTATTTTATTTCTTTTTGTCTTCTGGTTTTTACTGGAACAATACTTGTCAGACTTTAAGTCCTCTCAAAACACTTGTCTGACCCTTCTTGATTCATATTTAATCGGCTCTTGTTGGTTGAACTGACATCAATATTTTGTTGAAAAGTAGCCGCGGCAGACCTCTTTTCGTATAATTCCATCCTCATGACAAAGCAATCCATTTTCTGATACATGTCTAATATTAAGATTAACTTGTGTGTGACGAATTTTAGTTGTAATTAAGTAGTATATTATTTTTTATTTTTTGTGTTCATTATTTGGTACATTAAGGTTCACATACATATTATTTACATTAGGGTTTAAGCAAGGGGTTAGGCAAAAAACATACATGTACTGCCAAAAAATATCATTTTACTACCAAGCGACTGCCAATAACTGCGAAAAACACGGCCTATGACTGCCATGTAATTATTACAGGTGACTGCCTTAAGACTGCCAATAACTGCCACGGACTGCCAAGAAAATATACATGTAATTCCAATAGTGAGACACCTCTCGGGTTTGGGTGTGCTAGTTTTGCATTAACAAAAAGACAACAAAATGAGTACAAAGTGACCTGAAAGTATTCTGATATAATTTTTGGATTTATAAGAGAATAACTGTTTTTGGAATACCCAACTCCAAAATGGGAAAAAAGTGAAAGAAGAATAATTGTTCCTCAGACATTGATACTTACAAAAACCATTCGAGAATGATTTTTGTAAGTATCATTGTCCTCTAAAGCCAGTTCCTTGAGCAAGGTTTCTGAAACACCCAGGGTATTTTTTCGCAGTATCGTTTTCTAAAATTTCTGCAAAATATAGACAAAATGTCTCTTCGTTTAATAATTCACAAATGACTGCTACTTGGATTGGCCAGCTACTTTGAAAGACTGCTTATTACCGGAAAAGGATCTGCAATGCATGTCACTAGTGGTGTCTCACAGGGGTCCGTTTTAGGTCCTACACTCTGGAACATCAATTACAATGGCGTTCTGAAGCTTAATATGCCTGGAGTGATTCTTATTGGTTATGCAGATGATCTAGCGATAGTAGTAGAAGCAAGAAGTCCAGACATCCTGGAAGCAAAAGCAAACCACGCAATCCCCTGTACCACTGAGTGGTTGGAAACAAAAAAAGCTACCTTAGCTCCACAGAAGACCGAAGCAGTGGTGCCGATAGCAGGAAGGAAAACAAAGCGTGTGAAAATCACGGTTCAAAACATAGAAATATTAATCCAAAAATCAGTAAAATACTTAGGAGTACGTATAAATAAAAATATATCTATGAAAGTTCATATTTCTAAGACTGTATAAAGAGCAACAAAGGTCCTAAATAACCTCTCAAGATTAATGCCCTATACAGGGTGTCCCAGAAATAAGTGCAAGTATTTTAAGGGGTGGTAGATCTGGGGTCAAAAGAAACATTTTTTCTCTTTACCGTTTTTCAATGAAGTCCAAAATAGCCGAGTTATTTTATTTTGAAAATTTCCAAAAAAAAATATTTTTTGCTAAAATTTTGAGAACAACTGGATCTTTTCTGGATTTTCTTTCAATTAAATTTAAGCTACTACCTATGTTGCCATATTATCAAGAAATTATGTTTTTTAACTTAAAACTAATAAAAAATCCAATTTTTTTTCCAAAAAATTCCAAATTTTCAATTATTTTTTCGCAAAAGATTTCTGAGGCCGAAATATACTACCACTTAAAATACTTGCACTTATTTCTGGGACACCCTGTATAAGCAGCCCTAAAGAAAATAAAAATAAATAAAGAGTTCATAGAAACGCTTTTTAAAGGGTACAAAGAACGGTGGCGATAACAATAAAATTGCATGCGCTTTTCGGACTACGTCAACAAGTGCTTTACGTTAAAGCAAGAACTCCGCCAATTCATCTATTAGCCGCTTATCGAGCAGAGCTGGAAAAAGAAGTGAAAGGAAGCAAACAAGGATCATATGAAAACATGATGAAGACATGGCAAGCAGAGTCAAGATATCTTATATGCAATATAAAGCCCTGGGTCTCCAGAAGTCATGACGAAGTTGACTTCTACCTAATACAAGTATTATCCGGACATGGATACTTTATACTTTGAAGCTTATTTTAAACGCTTTCACCCTAGGGATACGGATACTTGTCGTTAATGCGAACTGGTTGACAATGTCGAACACATATTTTTCCATTGCGCAAGATGGAGCTTAATTAGACATGCTGTAGAAGAGGAAATGGGTAAACTAACACCAGATTGATAACCTAATCGACACCATGCTGAGGAACGAAATATTTTGGAAGGAAATAAGCAAAATGGCTAAGGAAATCCTTATGAAAAAAACGAAAGAGAAAACGTATGTGATAGGTCCAAACCAGCTACATAGAACCCTTCTTCTGAAGTAATGCTAACGCGGTTCCAGAAGGAGACACATAAAGGTTCTCAGGGTTGTTTTAGTCAGTAAGAGTCTGACACTACTTGTGCCTTCCCAAGTGCCCATGATGGGTTTTTTCCCTCAAAAAAAATGACTGCTACCAGGGCCGGGCCAACTCCCGGCAGGTTTTGTGCGCGAAACCTATGAAACGTCTTTTATTTGTCGTTATGATTCGACATGAAAAATCTCACGTGATATTAGGGGAAGGGGAAGGAGGTCCAGACAAACATCTCGATGTTGACACAGTGGGTTGAGAGGTGGGGATTTAAAAATCCTCAAAAACGCCTCACGTAATTACCAAAGAGTTATTTTTTCTTAGAACTTTTGCCAACTGCGTGGAAAGTACGTGGCAATTCGACATGAATATTCCATTGAGAAATACCCAAAGTAATCCGCAGACCTTTGGTTTGGTAATGCCGATCTCCGAACAAATCCACTTAAATAAACCTCTCATCTCTTCTGTCCCCTTCGAGCGATTCACACTGCAACCGTGTTTATACAAGAAAATTAAGTGTTTTGTAAACTATCGACTGCCGTTTAAAGTTAAGCGTTACTTTGAACTTCAGAAACTAACTCAACGTTCACACAGTTAAACAGCTATAGTTTTAAGCCTTAGGAATAATCAGTGAAAACTGTTTTAAATTTTAAGTTTTTTTTGATAAAATTAATTATTTATTTTTCCTTATAATAATTTAATTAATTTGGATCACTAATAATGTAAGATGAAATTTCCTTTATTATTAATTTTATATAGGCATTAAGAGAGGGTGGTCTGAATTATAATCGGGAAACTTTGGCAATATTATTTAATTAATCTTTGGCTCACTATTTAATATTGACACTTCGAGCTGTCTTTTCTGCTTGTCAATTTGCGCATGATTTGCGCGTGCCAATGATTGTGCAAGAAGTTTTCTTTTCGCACTCAAATCGACATTAAATTTGCTCAAAACTAGTGTGGTAATTGTGAAGTGGGCAATTAGCGTCTTTTCTACTCCAAAAGAAAGTGAAAAGATAATACTTTCCCCTCATGAGTAATAAAAAATTTCTACCAATAACGGTGATATTTGGCAACTTATTACATTATTGATTATAATAAACAACAAAACTTGACTAAAAACCCTAAAATTTGTTTTTTAGTGAATGTTCGATCCAAAAATAGAAAAGTTATAGTCTGTCAAAAATGGGACAAAATAAAATGCTAATACCGTACATTATTCACATAAGACAAAAAGTAATTACCAGTTAAGTTAGGTATCTAAAAACGAAACTATTCTAAAATTTATGCTAACAAAATCAGTAATTTTATTTTACTACTAAATACTAAATACCGAAAATGCATTAAAAATAATATTATTAATTTGCAACTATTGAAATAAAATTTAAGGCTTTTGAAACGTTTAAGAATCGCCCTGAGATTTTCTTAAGCACACGTATATTATTAATTAATAGATTTCTGGATATTTCCCCACTAGCACTGTGGGAAAATCTATAAAATAAAATAGTTATTAAAAAAAAAAATAGATTATTTTCCTGTTTATATTATATTTATATTATTATTATTCTTTTTCTGATATACATATATTATTTATATTTATATTTTGATATAAAATCTAAAGATATTGATATTATTTTTAATTAATTAGATTTTTATTTATGTAAAGGAAGTTAATTTATGTATATACATACATATTTAAAACCCGTAATAATTAGTTCCTTAAATTTTATATAAACCTCTTTATTAGTTTTCTAATTTTTAAAAAATAGAAAAAATCTAGTACTGAACACGTTTGCAAACTTCTCTTAAAACACAAAGTAATATTTTCCAACTTAATAAATAGAAATTATAGATATGTATCACTTAAATGTTTTGCCATATTTTCGCTTACTACAAAGCTACTACAAAAAATATGTAGTTTGGGTTGACTTGGAATCGATTAATTAAGAACTGATAGACTTATCCGAATTTAAAATCCAACGTTCGCATATACCTGGATTTTTATATGGAAACCTAAACATTTTTAAATTAGGATGTCCCTCCTTGATAGTCTGCAATCTGCAATCGTAATATTGACATACATTGCCCGACATATTTTAAAACACAAAAACTTAAATCAAAATAAAATAATTCAAAATAATAAAGCAAAATCCACAATTGAGAATATAAAAAAATGAGCACACCACGAAGCCTTCAAAACGAGGTCCGGGGGAATATGGAAATACGGAAGGCTTTGATGATTGCCGTCGGGCCGCCGCGTGTATCGGTAGCATTTGGCGTACGATTTGGCAACATAGACAAGCAAGGAATCGCTTTTTAATGTTGCGACGCCTCGATGGATCCCGGCTCAAAAAGCCAGGCTCCTTTTTGGTTCCAAAAATTTTACACGGGATGGGTTTTCTATTGTGTTAACTATAATATTCTTTGCCTAAACCCACTGGCAGACGTTGAACAATGAAGCACTGAAAATAAGCACTTTTTTCCTTTAGTTTTAAAATACCTAGCAAACAAAACAATTTCAAAGTTTTAAATTCAAAGTTAGGTTAAGTTTAAATAGCGGACGCGACGCGAACAGAATTCTTTCCGATACGATAACTATAAATGAAGAGAGTTAATACCACCTCACGTAAAGGAAATAACACCTAGCCTTATTAACGTCCATGCACGCTATTCGGTTTAGCAATATCTCTCTATTACGCTGTTTATTGTTATTTTACGCGAGTTTATTTTTTCGCACAGGAAATTTTACTTGTTTGCACATCGTCATAAAAAACAATTTTCGTACCACGAATTAGGGATAAGATTTTTATCTGGCGAAACCCTTAAAGCCATTGCCAAGAGGCCATAAAACTTTTTCCCAGAAGAAATTAAGATAAGGTCCGCCGACCGAGTGCAAAAGGATCATTTATTGGTTCCTTTTTAAAATGTAAAATATGCATCTTTAAATATTGAATTTCTAACAGATATTTGATATCGAAATAATCAATACATGTCATCATTGACAAAAATTAAACATGTTGACTAGCTATTAGACTGAAATAATAAATTTGGAAACATGTCTGTGCCAAAAGTACAACAGAAACTGTTTTATCACAAAAAAAATTTTCTAGAAAAATGTATTATTAATTTAAAAAATATTAAAAGTTTCAATATTTATCGTTTCTATAGAATAACTATCTAATCAACATGTTTATTTTATGTCAATTAAGATAACATGTAATGATAATTTCCATTCCAAATATCTTGAGAACGTTTGCTTGTAGCGACTTTTACCAAGAGATCTTTTTTATGCAAAAAACGGCAGACAGTAGTTTAAGGCGTGGATGAAAAGTTATTACTCTACATTGCCATTTACAAATAAGGGCCAAATTGACAACGCCAATTTTCAAATTGACAGCAGTTCAGAAATTATTTGGAAAAAATCGAAATAAACTTCAACACCTTTTTATAGCCTTTTATTAAAAAATATAAATAGACACTGTCTAATATGATAATTAGCAATTTATGTCTATATCTTTGTGGTTGCTTTATTTTTTGCAAAAAATCTGGATATTTATATTTGGGAAGTATAAATTTATGTTAACTGTAAATGTTTTAACTGTTCCTAATGAACATCACGATTTTTTTTGCAAAATATTATAATTTATAAAACGCAAAAGATGTGCATTATCATGTCTTTCCTTAACCTGTCATATTTTTTTAAATGTTTCTTTTTTAAAGTATAATGAACTTTCATGGTTTATCTTACTTTCGTTCGTACAATATACGTGCGATTTTTCATACACATTTAAAATGGAACAGTCAAGAATAAATGTCAATAAGAATATAACTGTGAACATTTTTTTTAACATTAAACAGCGTTTCTAAACAAAGAGCTTCGGAAACTTCTACAACGCTTAGTGACCGTTCGGAATAAAACAATGTATGAGTGCACTATGTGCGCATATTTGAAGTGAAACTTCTTCTTAATTCCGTCTCTTCGTCTGGCCGTCTGTCCGGTCCGTCTGTCCATCTGAGGACTACATTCTCTATCCTCTATCCACGTGCCGAGTTTGGTTCCAATCGACCCATAATTAAGAAAAATCCTGATGATTTCGTCCAGAGGCTTCGGTTTGGAACGTCCTCAATATAGCCCGTCTCCAGTTATGCGGAAATCGACCCACATTTTTCTTGAATATCAAATCGTTAGTCCCATTGTTTGTTGGTAAAAAACCGCGGAGATAAGAGTTAACAAAAATTTATCCACAGACACCTTCAATGTGTGTAAAGGAGTCCGCCAGGGCTGTATACTGTCACCAATACTTTTTAATATATACGTCGAAAAGATATTTCAAATAGCCCTGGAAAGAGAAAGTGGAGGAATTAAGATTAACGGAGTTCCAATTAACAATATAAGATATGCAGATGATACGGCAATTCTAGCACCAACTTTAGAGGATCTCCAGCAAATGATAAATAAGATAGAGGACACGGAATCGTTTCGGTCTTAAAATCAACGCTACCAAGACCAAACTTATGGTAATAGGACGCCAGCCTATAATCAACACCGCATTGACGGTGGATGGAAATATTATAGAGCGAGTACCACGATTTAAATATCTAGGTGCTATGATCAATGAACGATGGGACTGCGATGAGGAAGTTAGAACGAATTATGCAACAAATCAACATTTTTTAAACTTAAAAATTTCCTATTAGCACGCAGTCTCCCGCTAGCATTTAGACTACGGGTAAAAAGCTACATATGGCCCATCTTACTATACGGCGCAGAAACGTGGTCTCTCAAGGCTAGAACCCTGAACCGCATCGAGGCTTTCGAGATGTGGACACTCCGGAGGCTCTTACTTGTACCATGGACCGCACATGCCACCAACGAAGAAGTTTTAAGAACTGCCGGTTATGAACGAGAAATGCTTAATATAGTTAAAGAAAGAAAAGTTTCATACCTCGGTCATATCCTTAGAGGAGACAAATATTACATTCCTAAGCTTCTACAAGGAAAAATAGAGGGACGGCGAGCCCCAGGAAGAAAACAACATTCCTGGCTAAGAAACATACGGGATTGGTGTAACATCAGCGCACTCAGCCTCCATATTTCGAAGAGCCGAAAAAGGCATTCTGCACATGGTATGAAGAGTACAGACAATCGCCAACGTGCGGCTAAGCACAAGGCACAGGAAGAAGAAGAAGTTCCATTCTGATGAAGATATATAAACTCTGTAGGGTGGGACCGTGTGCACCGTCACTTAATTTGATTTGATTCATTGATGATGGGGTTTTGTAGTACACGAAACGTCGTCAAAACCCACTTCAAGCCCTATCTACATTCCGAGTTTCAGCCCCCTAACTCACATAGGGCCCTAGTTACGACGCTCCGTCGTAACCTCCGATCGTTACCACTTTTTCTCTCGCGTCTTGTGTGTCACGGCCTCCAATTTTTACTCCCATCGCGCGTAAAGAAGTTTTACTTCAAAAATAGCAAATTTTTAGATAATATTTTCTTCATGCTTGACTGTGTGTTTCGAGTGTTTCGACACAATGTTTATTTTTCAAGCCTTTAATGAAGTTAGAGGTTGAAATCAAAATCAACTGATCACATAATCAGCAATACAGCAATAATCATCACAGCAATAATAATCTTAAATACAGAACAAAACTTTTAACTAGGTAACACTTTCAACAACTTATACCATAAACAAGTTGAGAGAAAATGTTTTTATGTTCATAATGCATTGGCGTGTTTGTTTTTATTATTCTTAATAATACGTTGTCCAAACACCACAATCTATTTAGCGATGCCTGTTATGATTTGTAATGGCTTAAATTATAAGTTACCGAAAGCATTATGATATATTGTGTTGATGTACTACTTTATATGGCTTTTTCCTAAACGGATGATGTTGATTATAAAAAAATAAATATATTTTCTCACTATACATATAGTTATCATGTAGCCACAGTATTAATTAATTATTATAAAATGAATTTATTTAATGTTTTTTAATTGAATATTTATTAGCTTCGCAGTACAATTAATACCATCAAAAATAAATTCTCTTCTGGGACCGACGGGCTAACTTTAAAAATGTTTTCGAATCTGCCAGAAAGCACTCTGAATCATCTAACAACTTTAATAAACATGTCGTTCCAAAATGGTATTTTTCCTGAATGTCTTAAGACGGCAATAATCATTCCTCTGCATAAAGGAGGAGACAAAGATGAAGCTTCTAACTATCGCCCAATTGCACTCCTTCCAACGCTATATATCTAAGATCATAGAAAGGTTGGTTAAAAGAAGGCTGGTATCTTTTTTGTTTAAGTACAAAATACTTACTGAATATCAATTTGGATTTCTAAGCAACAAGTCCACAAATGACGCTATGTTTTCCCTCCTTAATAAAGTTTACTCCAGCCTAAACAACCATCATTCTACAGCAACAATTTTTTGTGATTTTTCTAAGGCGTTCGATTGTGTAAATCATAAGATCCTAATTAATAAACTGCAGCACTATGGGTTCAGGGGATCATCTCTCGAATGGTTTAAGTCGTATCTGAGCAACAGAAGTCAACTTGTGAGGGTGGATACCACGTTGTCTTCTAGCAAGCCAATAGAATGTGGAGTACCACAAGGCTCAGTACTAGGCCCTATTTTGTTTCTTCTTTTTATTAACGACATTGGTAACATAAACATCAGTGGCAAAGTATGTCTTTTTGCGGACGACTAGCTTCACTTGGAGCAACAAGGACATCACGGCACTTCAAAGGATTATATCAAATGACTTAATCACCATTAAATCTTGGTGCGATTCGAACCTCCTGACTCTCAACATTTCTAAAACTAAAGCTTTGTCGTATAAAAACTCGTTGCAGCCTTTTGTACTTAACAACACCACCATTGACGTCGTAAAATCTGTAAAATTCTTAGGGCTTGTTGTGGACAATTCTCTGAAATGGGACCTATAGTGTGACCAACGGATCTGTAGCTACGGGGTATCGGCAGGGGAACGCAGTTGTAAACAAAACACGCCCAATTTCATTCATAAAATAGGCATGGGCGTACGGTGTTATATGAAAATAATGTGTATCATAAATATAATACTCAGATTAATAATTTTTTTCAAAAAACTTTATGCTGTTTGAATCGTTATTGTTGAGTTAGCAGATAAACACTAAAAGCTTTTATTAAAGCTACCTTAAATATTTTGAATCATCTTATTATTGTGTTATTAATATAATAGAAGAAATAATAATCAGCTGGGGGAAAGGAACCTTTGGTGTTACACAGCAAAATAAAGCACTAAATCAGTACAATACACCAAAACACTTTTAATTTTACACTGGACGCACGTTTCGCTAACCATGTCTGCCATCAGCAGATGATCAAGACTGAGTCTTGAGGTATACTTATTTATATATCTATACTAACTATATTTTTCTATAATACATACATTTGATATAACTATTTCCAGCAAAAAAAAAATCTTGAAAATAGTTAACTTTGGAAACGCAAACAAAACATAATTTTACTCACCAGTAGATCCAATATTGCCTATTACACCAGATATGGTATCGCTCCACCAGTAGTTTTTAAAGGTTAGGTCATTGTCTACCCATATGTTTCATCCAAATAGATAATACTTGGCTATATTTTCGAATTTCGCGTATATATTTATATCTCTCTCTGCAATATAATGCTCCATTAATATTTATCTGTTATTTTGACATTTACGCCAAAAGAATAATTTGATTTTAATAACCCCCTAAGCGTTTCCCTGCAAAACGAAAATTCGATTCTTCCTGCAATTTTTGCAAAATTATTTTTATTTTTTTGTTCTTTGACATTGTAAACATTTTTTATAAATGTTTATTTTAAACAATAAGACTGACAATATTATTTGTATAATGTTTTGTATTATCTTTTGTTTGTTTGTTTGTGTACCTTGTTTTTTTTACTTTGTTCTTTAGTTTACCTTTGTCTACAAATTGAAATATTTTTTGACAATAAAGGCATTTATTTATTTATTTATTTATTATTAGTTATTATGAAAAAGATAAAAAAAATTAGGTAAATTTAAGTATATTTAGGTGTCCCGTTTTGGTTTCAAAGGATATAGGTTTTGGTTTCCAAGGGGTGTCCGAGAAATAAGTGCAAGTATTTTTCAACGTGTTATTTTAACTGGTAGTATCGTTCAACCCCAGACACACGCCTATGAGGTTTCTTTCGCGAAAAAAACAATTTGAAATTTCGAAATTTTTGGAAATTTTTTTTGGAATTTTTTTTAGTTTTTAGTTAAAAAACATAATTTCTTGATAATATGGCAACGTAGGCATCAGATTAAATTTACAAGAAAGAAAATCCAGAAAAGATTCAGTGGTTCTCAAAATTTTAGCAAAAAATAATTTTTTTTGAAATTTTCAAAGTAAAAATAACTCCGTTATTTTGGACTTATTTGAAAAACGATAAAGAGAAAATATGTTTCTTTTATCGAGATCTACCACCCCTTAAAATACTTGCACTTATTTCTGGGACACCCTGTATATTGCACATGTATAACTATGATACAGGGTTTAAATGAATAAACTCGAAATTATTTGCATACAGGGTGAACAAATTCGAGGGACGAGCATTGGTATCTCGGTAACCGTAATAGATACGAATATGGTTAAACTAAGTTAACCATTTTAGGTTAAATTGGTTACAATCATCCTAGTTAAACGAACGACTTGAAAAATTACATTCGATATGTGCAGAGTTACTAATTTGCTATTACCAGAAATCCGGCAATTTTAAGGCTATTATTAACATTTTAATTAAAAATTCTAATTTTTGTCTGCATATGTAGATGTGTCAATAGTGATGTTCTCTTACACTGCTAAGTTGTTCCAAGTAAAGAAAGCTTCTCATTGTTTAGACAACTTATCTAATACAAAACTTTACCTGAACTGAAATATCACAGGGCGTGTATTTTAATGACATTCAATTTAGGATTAAGAGATCGACTTGTACCAATAAAAATTCCTATAATTATTTAAGCGTAGTAAATTTTCTTTAGTCCTTAACAAGACGTAAGTATTCGACGATAAAATTTATATTGCCGTCGGTTCTTATTAACTATCCGACCGCGGAATAATTGGATAGAATTTAATTAGAAGACGGACTATTGTCAATTAGAGTATTCTTTCATCTGTCAAAATAAAAACAATGCATTACCAATCCTTTTTAATGCCTTTAAAAAATGTTGCTTGTTTTTTCACAAACTTTTACACATCGTCTCATATTGGATTTTATTATTATATTATTAAGATAAAATTAGGTCACTGCAATAAAGAAAAAAGTACCATTGTGGAACTTAGATATACACAATGCCATTAAAACCAAGAAAAAAGCTTCTAATCGATACAAAAAGTACCCCACAATTGAAAACCAAGAAATTTTCGAGCAGGCTCGAACCAGTGCTAGACACATCATGTTAGAAACGCTCCTGGGAGAACTATGTCTCTAGTCTTACATCAGATAAACCTTTAACGGAGATCTGGAGAAAGGTACATGCAATTGCTGGTTCCAAAACTCATCCTTCCATAAAATGGATCAGAAATGTTGATTTGTTGTTTTCCGCAGTCAGCAGTGATTCAGATTATGAGGCAACGTTCTTAGAAACAAAGAACAAAGAAGGGCACCATCTTGACTTTGAAACTGATCAGGATCTAGATTACAACAAACCTTTTTCAATGGCGGAACTCCTTGGAGCTCTCTCAAATCCAAAGAGGTCAGCGTCGAGCCCAGACTGAAGCACTTATGAATACCCCAGAATATTCAAACAAGCTCTTTTAAAATTGTATTGTTGGAGTTGAGGATACTTTCCAGATCAATGGAGAATGGCAATAATTATTCCCATCCTAAAAGATGGTAAAGATCCTTTGCTACCATCAAGTTACCGACCCATCAGCCTCACCTGTTGTATGGGGAAGATTTTTGAACGAATGATAAGCTGTCGTTTAACCTAGTCATTAGAACATCGAAATCTCATTGATAATTGTCAGTCAGGTTTCCGAAAGGGAAGATCAACACTAGATAATTTAATTGTTCTCGAAAATGAAGTATCCAAATCATTTAGGGAACTTCAACAACTGTATTCTTTGACATAGAAAAGGCATTTGACATGACCTGGAGATTTGGAAATATGAGTAAGATACACAAATGGGGTTTTCGTGGAAGCTTACTTATACTCATCATATCATTTTTAACTGGAAGGACTTTTAGGGTACGTATGGGAAGTGCTCTCTCTACAACAAAGACATTGGAAAATGGTGTCCCCAGGGATCAACATTTAGCAATAATCTGTTTCTAATAACAATCAATGATCTAGTCGAAGGAATGAATAAAAGTGTTACAAAATGTATATATGTTGATGATCTTGTTATAACCTGTGCTACAAAAAATGTTTTAGAAAGCAGTAGATAGCTAAAACGTCGACACATCGCCTGAAATATACCAATGAAAGTTCCAGAAAATACTAGACCAGTACAACGAAAAAATTGTGATTTATAATGGTGGCTCCAAAACGCAAACTGGTACTGGATGTGCGTTTATTATCAACGGGTCAGCTTCCCAATGGGCTTTGAGACATGAAGCATCAGCTTTGTTCACAGAACATTTTGCGATTTGGAAAGCCTTATCCTATGTCATCGAGGAATATAATCAAGTCGTAATTGTTTCTGAGTCGTAATTGCTTCTGACTCTTTAGAGATCGTGTCTAAAATTAATGACATATTTGTATATGATCCTCTGAAACAAAAAATTCCGGCGCTTATTCGAGAGTGCAACGAAAAGGAAAACAAACTCACGTTTGTATGGGTCCCAAGCCACATTAATATTAGTTATCTCTGCTAATATGCAACACAGTGGCAGATGAAGCTGCTCAACAAGCTGCTAGAATAGATACCATTGATTTCCCTTATATTAGTAAATACGATTTTAAAGTACTATTACATAAAAGAACAGAAAGGGAATGGCAGGAAGAATGGGCAGGTAAACCTTCAAAGCTTCGCGCAATAAAACAGGATCCATCAGTCCTATTCTTACGTCTTGCACTAGGAGGATCGGATGGAATCCAGAGTGCATCGTCTTCGTATTGGGTATAATGCATTCATACCTGTTTAAAAGAGAAATTAACTCACATTATATGTGAATGTCCTCAATATACAGTAGAAAGAAGTAGATTTGGTTTGGTTTGGATATACGTTGCGAAATTCGTGAAAATTTAACTGAAGAAAAAATTAAAAATATTTTGAACTTTATGAAAGTTATTAATATATACCACCAAGTGTGATACTCGTCTGTGATACTCTAATCCAACTGTGATACTGTGATGTAAATAGTTATACCTATTTTTCTTGTTGTTTGTTTTTGTTTCTTTACTTTTTTTGTTTTGTTTTTAATCTGTTGTCACTCAACTATGCCAATGTAGATTTTTAAATTTTGAATTGTCTTTATAAGAGTGATTCCTCGAGGGTATTGAGATAGATCGCTGTAATTACATTGGTATCAATAACGAGTTCTACATGGCTAATAATCCTGGTGATCTATACCTAGGAAGGTCACTGCAATTTTCTGTCAATATTAGAGATATATTTTATGTAGAAATTAACACGATTTCCTCAAAATATTAAGAAGCGGACACCTTAAGCAGAATTTAACACTTGGAAATTGCAATAAACATCTCCACAACGAGCTCTCGCCTATAAATTTTATCCGGATTTAAATCAGATGATGATCGTTGCAAGACCCCACTAATAACTCGGCTATTTAGACGCGATAACCGGGCTTCGGTTTCTTCACTGACGCAAATGGCCGTTTTATCTTTATGAAATTTAAATTTTATTGGCGGGAAATTGTGCGAACAGGACCATAAATAATTTTTTGAGTGGCCGGTTACGCTCACTTGTTAATGATTTATCGAACAAATCAGACGCTGTTTGTACAAAATGTTTATATTAGCTGAACCGGCTGAACATTACGAAAACGTAGAGCTGCCATGCCGATATTGTGAAATATTTTTACCAAAATTTACGCTTTATCTATAAATTTACGTTTTTTTTTTATCAATTTCTACCTTAGTGGCAACACTGCCAGTAGATTCACCTTCCTTGCGTAAAAAATGCCAAAAAACTGCCGGTAGACAGAAGTTATTCTCGAATCGTAAACCTAATGGACTCATTTTCAGAATTTAGGTGAAATCAACTGTCAATCAGATCAATCTTAGGCACAAAGCTTATTTTTTAACTTGTAAGTAAGTACTATTTTGATATTATACATACATACATATTGCCATTACTCGCTGACGAGTATTTAACACGCATCAGAAGATGGTCAGGCAAGGCGTTTTCTTTCATGAACTTTTCTGTGACTGAAAAGCCCGATACGTGATGTTATCTGTCTACCGCACTCCGGACATTCAAATATCTCATTGCCTTGTTGCCTCTTTACTTTTTGGTTGTCGCTGTTAACTGAGTTTACAATTCTTCTCCATTGCGTTCTATTGTGAACTGCTTCTTCCCACTCATTCTGTTTGTTAATCCCCTTTAAGTTTTCGTGGAAAATATCCTTGTACCTTTTGAGTTGTCCACCCGGCCTCCTCTTACCGTCTACAAGCATGAGCCTACGGTGACGTAAAGCAGATATTTTGGTATGCGGTTTTTGCATACGAGCATACGAGACCAGCCCATCTTAAGCAGGATTTAGTAATCATGACTTCAACGCTCTCGCAGCTAGCTTTTTCAAGGACCGATACGTTTGAGACACGAAGGAACCATTTGATTCACAAGAGTTGTCTAAAGGTGCGTATTCATTATCCGAACGAACGAATGAAAGTGCGGTATATTTAGACGGGGACCGAACGCATGCGGCCGTTCGTGCGTTCGTTCGCTCGACCATCCGTTTCGAGTAGGTACATCAAAGACGTTCGCCAACAAATGCCTCCGGTCTTCTCGTGCGGTTCTATCAAGGTTCTATCGTACGGTCCCCGTCCATACCACTAGCGAACATTCGTTCGTTCGTTCGGATAATGAATACGCACCTTAAGGTGTCTCTGTTGCAACTTGTTTAATGCGTTCATATGTCGGCGGTACGGCACCCAGGTTTCGCTTCCATATAACATGGTGGAGATTATTATTGCTCGGTACACTGTAAGTTTTGTTTTTGTACTCAAGTCATGATTGTAGAAAACCATGTCTTTTAATTTCCAGAATGCTCTTGAGGCGCAGCTAATCCTGTGCTGAATTTTAGAGTCGATATTGGCCTTTTCTGAAATCAAGCAGCCGAGGTAATTGAATTCCGCTACATATTCCAATAGTTCTCCGATTTTTATAGCATTGCTGTGATCTTCCGGGGGAGCGCACATGATTTTAGTTGTGTCGATGTTCAGCTTAAGGCCCAAAGCCTCGTATGCCCAGGTATGTGTTCAACATTTCTTGTAATTGCTGTAAAGTTTTTGCAACTAAAGCGCAGCATATTGAAGTTCTGTGATGAATTTTGTACGTGTTTTTGCTCTAAGGCTTTTTATGTTGAACAGGCTGCCGTCGTATCTATATATACTGAAGCTAGATATTTTGTGTTAATGCCCAATTCTCTTTCCTGCAGTTTGCTGTTCACTATAATGGGGAGCGCTGCCATGAATATGTTGAATAGGAGAGGCGCTAAGACACATTCTTGCCTAACTCTTATTATTTTGACATTATAATAAAAGTACCAACAGCCTATATGAATCTCCAGTATTTGTCCCAGAAATGTTGACAAATATGAGTATTAAGAGTTTCTTTTAGTTTTATATGGATCAAAAAGGATCTAGATCTATATCAAAGAGGAAGTATATTTTGAGTTTTCAGTGATTTGTTCTTCATTAATTCTAAGATCTAAGATCTCATCTAACTTTGTTGCAATATATCTTTTATATATTATGAATTATTTATATAAATTCATCTTTAACAAAAGAAAAATCTACATCACAGAAATGCAGTAAAATTAAAGCAACAGTATTTGGAATATTTTTGTCAACTTTTTAATTATACATTAAAATCCTAGTTCAAAGAAAAGCCATTTATAACACTTAATATATAGTTGGAATAATAACATTGTCTAGCTAAGCCGCTTTTGCACATCATCCGATTAAAGTTCGTTTGAAAGTTTACTGGCGACTACACGTTAAAGTTGTTTATTTAAATTGCGAAGCCATTAAAGATCTTACTGTTTATATGCCATATAAAATTTATTTTTAGATAGGAAATTAGAAGGAGATGGACTGGAGTCGTTAGAAAAGTTAAACTGTAGGATTACGCTCGTTTCTTTAACGATCTGTTAATTAGATCAGTTGGATAATTAAACACCAAGTTATAGTGTTTTATTCCTTTATAATGCTTAATATCTTAAAAATTATTAAAATAACACAATAAGAAAAATTTAATGTTAAAATATTGAACTTTAACGTAAAATAGATTTAATATTTTTGATTTTGAATCCAGTGGAGGTTCCTCAATAAGTGCACAGGGTATCCCATTTTAGTTGAAATCACACGGTATCTCCGTTATCAGCAAAGATAGGGGAATGCGGTTTGCACGAATCTCCACCATGTTATATGGAAGCGAAACCTGGGTGCTGTACCGCCGATATATGAACGCATTAAACAAGTGGCAACAGAGACACCTTAGATAACTCTTGAGAATCAAATTGTTCCACCATGTCTCAAACGTATAGGTCCTTGAAAAAGCTAGCTGCAAGAGCGTTGAAGTCATGATTACTAAATCCCGCTTAAGATGGGCTGGTCACGTATGCAGAATGCAAGAAAACCACATACCATGAATCTGTTCTACTTTTTTGTCAAATAAAAGATACTGTCAACAAAATTTTCATAGCCCTCTTCATTTCTGAGCTACAGGGTCTTTTGACTTGTATGTTGACCCTTGTCTGTTCGTTATTGTGAAAGGTGTTGAGAAGGTAACAACTGATTCTGGTACAACTTTTACGTAGAATACAGTGGCGTAGTCTGTTTTTCTACAAACAAAAATATTTTTGCCAATATGAACTAAATTTATGTACTTTCAAATGGCATACCCTCTATATTTATAAATCATATCCGTCTTGCTATGAGCTTCTCAAAATATATAACTCTATATTTGGTTTCACTATTTACTGCAATATTTTAAAATATACCATTTTCTTATTAGTAGGCCGTGATGCCGTTATAGATAACAAAAAATCAAAATGGTATTTACTAAAATAGTCATACACATATTAAAATTTTATTTGGACTGAAATATTTTACTTTTAAATAATAAAAGCTTGCCTGATGGTGTGTGGGGTGGGTTGTGGGCGTGGGGTGGGTGGTGGTGTGTGGGGTGGGTTGTGAACCCCACGCCCACAACCCACCCCACACACCATCAGGCAAGCTTGCATTTTCCAGGTCTTCGACATTGTTGTAGTTGCCACGATAAAGGTTATATTACAAAAATTCCCAAAATAAATCGAGAACGGACAAATCCGGGGAGGCTATGGTATGTGCACGGCATATAAATCAATCGGTAGGCTAACTCGCTTTGGCGGGAACGCTACGCGCATATCCTCGCGCACGCCGCCATTTGCATTTCCATCAGCAGAAAGTAACCACAGTGTCGTAGTTTTTTCAGCGACAACACACAGTTACGGCAGATTCGAGTCAGTAGCGTGCGGCTTAATTTATTTTGATTTTTTCTTGATTGATATATTTTGTTTTTGTTGTTTTATTTTTGTTTATTATGTGATATATTTGGTTTTTCTAGTTTTATTTTCGTTTCTTATGTAATATGATTTGTTTTAGTACTTTTATTTTTGTTGTTCAATAAAAGTTTCTTTCTGTTTCCTAGAGATCCTATTAGGTATGTATATATGTGATTAATTATTTTAACATATTTTAATTGTGAAAAAAACAGTAGTATACATATTAGGACATTCAGCTAAATAGGAAGACCTAATTAAAAATCTTCTAAAACAAACTTTAATATTAGTAAGATTTAATGTTAAATATTTAGTAAAATTTAATGTTGTATCTAGACATTAAAAATTAAATTTAAAAATCATTATATTATTAATTTAAATATAATTATAAAAGTAAATAAAATGAGTATATCGAAAATAAGTTAACAATACATTTTGAAGATATAAATAAGGCCCACAAAAGGTACAAGTTGTTCTGTTCATTTTGAATTTAAAATGTTTACCAATTCACTTTGTAACCGTATAAAATACAATGCGGTACCTACTTTGTTTCCTGCCATGAAAAAAATAGAAGTTTCTCAAAAAAAATTGTGGATTTGTGTAATTTGAATATTAATAAAATTGCTACGCCCATTGATGGGCATAATTTGTACGTAGCCTCTTTATATTGTTCAATAAATATTTTATTGGTATTTCTTTAATTCTTGTTTGTAACTCCTGGCATGTACATTTTATTGTTTGTAACTCCTGGCATTCTTGTTTGTAACTCCTGGTTGTTGTTAGTTGCATGTTTTTTTATTTTAATTGTCTATTCTCTACAGTGAAATATTTAATTGATTTTTTCATTTTTACTTTTCGAGAAGTATGCGCGGTTAACGATTCATTTGTTTGGACAAAAGTATTGTGTAAGTAAAATTCAGTTTTAGTCAATTACAGTATTTTTTTAATACGACCCTGTCTAACAATAGTTTATTTTCTGAGAAATTTTTTGATACGTTTTAATCCGGCCCTGACTAGGAAACGATAATGGCGCCGTCAAGGTCAAATTTTATAGAAATTTTAAACAATGGAATCTGAGCAGAGTTAGCCTGCCGTGTGATTTATATACCGTGGTATGTGGGTCCATTGGTCCCAATTCATTGATTTGGGAAATAGTAATTTAACAGCATTGTAATATTTTCAAAATTGTGAGGGGGAACCCCATGTTGCTGAAAGTATATTTCACGTAAATTATTTAAAGGAATACAGTTTTTCTATTTTCTTTTCTAATGCCTCTCTAATCTCATCTGGAGTAGCTATTTGATCTATTCTTCTGATGTGAACAGTTTCTTCTTCGGAGGCATTCTTTAGAGTTTCTTGTATTCTCTGTACTGCAATCAAGTGCTTGCCTGTTGATATGAGTTTTTCTAGTATATTTACTAGTTTTTTTGTATGTTTTTCCTTGCTGTTCTATAGTTATCGCATAGGATTTCCGTGCTGTTCCATGGGGTCTGTATAATAGTTCTTCCAATATAGCCTTGTTTGTGTAAATTTCGACTTAAGTCTTAGAACCGTAAAATATAGTAAAAAAGACGAGGTTTTTAGGCGTTAATTGCTTAATACATTAAAATTAAAATTTAATTTGTAGCCACAAATTGACGATTTATTAGCTCAAAAAGTGTAATTAATGTTTTTCTAATGTTTTGCACACTCAATCAAACGAGATAAAGTTCTGCTGATAATAGCCCTGATGTGCTATTCATATGTTCAGAACCCTTTTACGTCACATTGCAAAAGAAGCAACGAGAATGGTCACAAAATTTGGCCAATAAATCTCTAGAATGGCGGAGAAACTCACTAGGACAGAAACAGGAATCAAAGTCTATAATAGAACGTTACCCACAATTCACAGTAGACTTGATAAGCAAAGACAGAAAGAGCTTTAGTGAGTATACTAGCAGTATAATGTAAGCTAAATAAGCATCTGAAGCTGAGGTGATTGACAGACAAAGTCATGTGCAGGTTCTGTCAATCGGAAAAATAAACGATAGAACACATTTTACGTCGGTGCGACAGTCTAGATAGAGGGTTCGGTCTCCCAGTTGGTAGACCTTTTGAAAAAGATAGGACTGTTAAATGTAATCTAAGGATTTAACCTACATTACTTTTTTTTACTTTGCTGCCATTACTTGCTCACGAGTATTTGACACGCATGAGAAGATGGTTACACAAGGCGTTCCCTGTCATGAGGTTTTCTGTGACTGAAAAACCCGATACCTGATGTTATCACTCCTCCGCACTCCGTACTTTCAAAAATCTCATTACTTTGGTGCCTCTTTACTTTTTGGTTGTCGTTATTAACTGAATTTACAATTCTCCTCCATTGCGTTCTATTGTGCGCTGCTTCCTCCCACTGATGCTGCACACTTATCCCCTTTAAATTTTCATGAAAAACATCCTTGTATTTTTTGAGTAGTCCACTCGGTTTCCTCTTACCCTCTACAAGTTCACCGTAAAGAAGAGATTTCGGTAGGCGGTTTTCTTGCATTCTGCATACGTGGCCAGCCCATCTTAAGCGAGATTTAGTAATCATGACTTCAGCGCTCTCGCATCTTGCTTTTTCAAGGACTGATACGTTGGTACCATTTGATTCTTAACAGTTGTCTAAGGTGTCTCTGTTGCAACTTGTTTAATGCGCTCGTGTGCCAGCGGTACCGCACCCAGGTTTCGCTTCCATATAACATGGTGGGGATTATTACTGCTCGATACACTGCAAGTTTCGTTTGTGTGCTCAAGTCATGATTGTAGAAAACCCTGTCTTTAAATTTCCAGAATGCTCTTGAGGCGCTGTTGATTCTGTGCCGAATTTCAGAGTCGATATTTGCCTTTCCCGAAATCAGAGTGCTGTGGTAATTAAATTCCGATACATATTCCAATAGTTATTCTCCGATTTTTATAGCGCTGCTGTTATTATTTTCCGGGGGAGTGCACATGATTTTAGTTTTATCAATGTTCAGTTTAAGGCCTATCGATGTTCAGTTTTAAGGATTTAACCTCCAGGAATCTAAACTAGTTCTCTTAAGTTTTGCACACCCGAAATATTTAACCACGCGCCATGTGATCACATTTGTATAACACAGGCAGAATGTTTAGTATACAATATGATGAAAAATGTTTATAATCAAATGTGTTTTTTATGGTTTAGTTCAGTTTCTCTCTTTTATATGTGTTTTATATGCAATATGCTTTTACTACCAATAGGGACTATCCAAATAATGCTTAGAAGAGATAATAAAGCTATTCGAGATAGTTGTTATGTAGTATTAGAAAAACACGAATTTTAGTAAAATTTTATTACTATCGTAAACTTGCCTAATACCTTTAAACCTCTATTAATTCGATTGATTGTTCCAACAATTTTTTACCATCAACAACGTTCACACTTCGCCTTGCCGTTCATAAAAGTTACGTGGATTGATTCCGATCGGAGAATTCTTAGCCAACGAGTCTATAAAATAATTTTAATAATGGCCTTATGTAAATACGCTGACATCGAACATACACTTCTATTAGATCCAATCCAAATACTAAAATAGACGATTCTACAAAATGGCCTTTTATAGAGGCGACGGATATATGACTTAATTTCAAACATCTTGTAGATTTTATCTCCAAGTTTCATTCAGGGAGTGTGTAAATTTCAGTCGTAAATACAATTCGATCCAGTGTAACATAGACACGAAGTTAACTGTTAATAACAATCTGTTCATTACGGTAATTTTTTATGTTTGTCGAACAGTTAAAAGGCATATAACAAGAATAATCGAAATTTGTTAAACCGGTAAATCGCTTATTTATTATTTGATTATCCTTGTAAGGTTGTCGATAAAATTCTAGAATATGTAAAATAATTGATTTTAGAAAAGTTAGGATTTTATTAGCGTTATTATCGTTTACAATATTTAGCAACATTAGATTAGATTTTGAAGGGAGTTGACTTTTATTAGGGCACAAGGCTCAAGTCTTTTGAGAGGGTTCAGCTCGCTTAAAAGATAATATTGATTTGAGGTTAGAACCAATTTATTTTCCTGAACAAAATAAGCCATTGTAATTTAAATAGAAATTTAAAATTCAAATGAAATTGATAAAATAAATATAAATACACTACTAACTTCTAAGACATTCTAATAAATAACACAACACTGGAAATAGTAGAAGAATATTTGGGACATCTCTACTATACCAGAAATCAACGGAAGAATTAAGTTTGCATGAAGTACTTATGGAAGAACTTCAATCAGTTTCAAATCTAGAATGCCACTCTATCTAAAGAAGAAAACATTCGACCAATGTGTACTACCAGTCATGACCAATCCATACGAAACCTGGACAGTTAAAACGGACATCGTAAGAAAACTGCAGGTCGCACAACACTCAATGGAACGAAATAAGCTGGGAATAACCAAGAGAGAGCGTAAAAGAATAAAAGGATACGACAAAAGACCCAGGTGATAGATGTCATCCACAGAGTCAAATCCCTCAAATGGCAATGGGCGCGGCGGCACACCTGGTAAGAAGAACAGACAACGGACCACAAAAATTACAGCATGGTACCCACGAGGAATTAAGAGACCTAGAGGAAGACCGAACCTGAGATGGGACCATAATATTAGGAAATTAGCGGGGATAACTTGGGTCCTCATAGCCAACATTAGACAACAATGGGCCCAACTACAAAGAGAGTATGTGAGGGAAGCTATACATAATTGGAAATGGTTGAATAAGCTGAGAGTGATGATGATGACACCACTAACTAAAAAAAGACCAAAATCACACACCGAAAATAAATAAAACAAAGTAAAAATATTATTACTGATTTTACCAGTCATTAAAATCAGTAATAATAATTGTTGACACTTCTGGTGACCGTTTGCAAAGTTAAACTTTTATTCCCAGTTATGGCCGTCAGAAAATGTTCAAAAAAATTTTGGGGATCTTTTATAGGTTATATAGATAAAAACCGTTAGGCAAAAAACTAATTAACTAAATGTGCCAGCAAAAAATAGATTTACGTACTAAATAAATAAATAACGCTTTATTGTACAAAAAACCAAAATAGCTTCATCGACAAAGCATTTACAAAACAAACAAAAGCACAAAAAATATACAAATAATAAAAAATATCATACAATACAGATCCTACAATTCCAAAAAAATACGTCATTAAAATTATAAATAAAACATACATGGACATTTCAGAACACAAAAAAGGCGTATCAATAAAATTTTACAATAGGAAAATTGTGAATGGATGTAATCATTTAAGATACATTAAATTCTAGACTTTTAACCAGTGTGTTAGGTTAGGGTGATATGAAAATCAAAATTTGAAAATTCAAAATTGTTCATGATTAAACATCAACAAAAAAGTCGTTTATCGCATATACGGCTCTCTCCAGTAAGTATGATTTTAGAGCTTTGCGAAATGCGGGTGTAGCGTTTTATTTTTCTTTTTATAAAATTCCAAATTTTAATATTGCTGGCGCCATCTATTCGCTAGATGTTAAACTTCATTCAGTACAGGTAGCGGTTCCTTTCCATAAAAACAAATTTCATTCAGTATAGACGATAGAGTTCACTAGTCAGTATTTTGAAGAAATTCTGGCAGTGAGTTCTACTGTTCAGTCCCAATAAATATCGAACTGCTCGACTGCACCGAACTGCTCGACTGCACTTTGTTTCGCAGCAAGTACCCCAGAATGGAAAGGTATAACGAAGATGTGACTCAAAAAGGGCATAATAGGCTATCCTAAAGTTTGACAAGTTAAGTTCCTTAGAAACTGATCTTAGATTTATCCTTATTTTTTTTTCAAAATTGCTAAACCACCCTTTAAATGATATGGATTTGGAAATGTTAAAACGGGATTATAGAGCAAGCAAACATTTTTATAAAGAAAGCATTTTTCTCAAAATGATAATAACAAAAAAGTTTTTCCTCTTGTAAAGACGATCCGGAAACATACTGTCTAGGTATAGTACCGATTTACAGTTTTTTAATTCTTACAGTAAATTTCTAAATAACTAAAGAAATCTCTAAAATCTAGGTCACTACAATATTACCCTACTAAAATAAGATCGAATTTTATGGAAGTCGTCCTAAAAACACGTGAGAATTTGAAACAACACACGAAACCCCCTTTTTCGAACATGTGTATCCCATTACAGTAGTCGTAAAATCTCCCTTGCAGCGTCTGTTCCATTCATGCGAAGATAGATCAATGCTAGTTAAGTTGTTTTAAAAAATTATATGGTGCCTTGTAACGTACATCTACCTTCCAATAAACACGTCTCTATAAATAAACAGCTGTCAAATTTGTTACGTTTTTTAAGGAAGGTTTATTGCTGACTCGTATAAACGGAGTTTGTCTAGGGCGCCATGTTAAAGCTATAAAAGAGATTATTAAACAAATAGGTCTGAATGGTGGAATTAAAGAAACAATCGTGGTTTATTTACACAAGGTGAAGCTATTTATTTTGGATAAAAACTCATGAAAAAATGCAATAGTAAGGTACGTCTTTTTTAAGGCTAATTATCCAAAATATGGACATCCAAAAATGACAAAATCATAGACTACTTTAGATTGCCGACTCCCATGTTATGGGAGACCGTAATTTAGCGGCATCTAGTAGGAGAAGGAACAGTTTTTTGCACATTAAAGAAACCTACATTACCGACATCATAAATCGCCTTTATTTGAATCGCTGTTCTTTCTGTTATTTTTATATAATCAGATTTCAACTATTAAGCTATAAGTTCTAGTTAATCCCAAGTTTTGTCTTTAAATTAAAAGAAAAAACTTAGGACTAACTAGAGCTAGTAGCTTAAATTAATTTCTATTGAGAATAGTAAAACCACACAATATTTACATTATAAAACTTATTTATTCAATAATGTTTAGACCTAAATATACATTAAAATATAGGAATAAAACCAAAATTTCAAGAAAAATAGGACGGTAATAGTTAAATTCCACTAGTCTCTAATTTAATCAGAGACCGGAATCAATTTATCAATGTAAAAAATAATTCATTAATACGTTTGATTTGATCTGATGTGATTAGTAGAGGAAGGGCAATCTCTCTTGTAGGTCCCATCGGACTCTTTGTCCTTTGCCTGCACCCGTTATTTGACTTATGCTAACTCACTCGTTTTAGTATTATCAACTTATTTAAAAAAAAGTGTTTACACTACAATTACTATTATTAGGTAATGTCATATACCTACAAGATGTCCAAACAGCTAGGAGCTAGGAATATTAAACTATAATTTTATCTTCCTACCAATTTTGAAATAAAACTGTAAGAGATTTCGGTTTCTTAGGTGAGTTAAACGAAATTTAATTAATTTGCCTTAATTCAATTCTAATAGCAACCTTTAAACTTGTTTAATGTCATTAACTTGCTAAAATGTTATAAATAAAATGAAATAAGATGTTAATGGAAGATCAAACCTGAGATGGGACCATGATATTAGGAAATTAGCAGAGATACCTTGGGCTCGAATAACCAACAATAGACAACAATGGGCCCAAGTAAAAAGAGAGTATCTAAATATGTGAGGGAGACTAAACCATAGTTGGAAATGGTTGAATAAGTTGAAGTTGATGTTGACGATGATGAAAATATTAATATGTAATAAGTACTTATTGATTCCTCATCTAAAATTATAAAAAGAAGTTCCTATAAACATGGGTACGGAAATCCATAAGTTAAAATTACAGGATGTTAAACCTTTTAAAAAATAGGCCCTTTGTAATTTTCTTAAATATCATTATTTTTTGGGAGAATTTGCTGTAGATAGCAATCTACATCAGTGTTATAAATTTTAATAAAATTTGGTAATAAATTCCATTAAATAAATAATTTATTAATTTTATTTTTATTCTAATTTTATTGTCATTAATAAGATTGCGTTTGTCTCATCGAGGAGATTGAAATGAAAAAATATCAAGATACAACTTCTAATCACCATAAAATGACCTCTAATTTTTAGCATTAAAATATGTAGCACTCAAACTTTAACCCTTCAAATTTCATTCCAATCGGTAAAATCACTAGGAAGAAAATTATAACAAATCGAAGAAACTTAAGACTTTAACCTCCTCTAGCTACGAACAAAGCAGAATCGGACTCACGTTGATATGAAATATAAATCTTATTTTTATGTGGAGAATCTCCCCACGAGAAATGGCCCATGTTTTTCGAAACACCCTGTAGAATCAACTTTTTAATTAATGGGTTTGAAAGTTCAGACAGGAAACACTAACCTGTTGGTCTTGGTCTTGGTCTTGCATTTGTTAATCACTGTTCCTGTGTCCTTTTTAATTCACTCTAAAGCAAAAATTATCGCCTATTAGGCCAATCAAATTAGAGAGATCGCTTGGAAAAAAGTGTTGGACAGCTAATTATGGTTTTAATTTGTTCAGTTGACATGAAAGATAAGTATCTTAGTTTTGCACGGTTGCTCGACCGCCGCGCCGCTCGACTCAGGAGGACCAAAAGATGGTAAAATTCTTCGACTTTTTTCAGATTTTTGCCTATAATTCCGAAACGTTGCGTTCTAGCGAATATTTCACTATTATAAAAATTGAAGACCATTAAATCTGCATATAATGAGTATCAATTCGTTCAATTCGGTCCAGTAGTATGACAGAAATCGAAAGATGAAGAATGGTGATATTACCTATTTTGCTGATAAACGCATTAAAGTGACATTCAAACATTCGTCACACGGAAACGATCATTCTAAATAATAAACCACACAATAAAAGTTACAGAGCATCAAATTAGCATTTTACATCAAGTAATACATGCCAAGAAAATAAAAAATTTCGCGTTCCGTCATCCAACAATTCTGCGTAGAATGATTATCAATTCGTTCAATTTGGTTCAGCAGTACAGCTTATAGTAGTAACATAATAGATGCTTAAAAATAATTATTTTTACCAGTTTTGCCACTTCAAAAAGAGAATTTCTTATCCAACGACCCTAATAAGAAGCGTCTAATTAGCATGCTCCATAAAAAGCTAGATGATGAAGGATTTATTGTGAAAGTAGCAGAGGAAGATGCTGATAGACTGGTTGTTACGACTGCAATTGACTTATCCATTGTTATCCATCAGTAATAATTGTTGGAGAGAACACAGATCTGTTGGTTAACAAAATTAGCACCTACCATCTCAAAGATTGTACTAATGATCTTGTGAAGGGTACGAAGGAAAATAATTTGTACTCTCCCAGACACTTCACACTCGGAGAGTTTAAAATAAAAAATTCTGTTCCTGCATGCTTTCAGTGGGTGTCATTCCACGTCATCATTGTTTCAGCAGGGGAAAATTAAGTTTGTCAAAACTTTGGACAAGAACATAGACTTACAAGATGCTGCGTTCATCTTCAAAAATAATAATGCTTGTGCTGATGAGATAGATGCTGCTGCGATAAAATACCTTGTAGCCTTTTATGGTGATCCTTGAAAACATACCTTATTAGACGATATAAGATAATATATGTTCACCAAAGTAGTAGCCAAGACAAACATGAAGATAGGAATCATTCCCCCTTCCCCAGTGGGGATGGAAAACAACAAAATACGGCTTGCTACTCATACCCACCATGAAGGAAGCAGCACCTCCAGAAGTACTCAACAGCGCATCCTGCAATTGCTCTACGGAATTCCGAGGTTGCTGCAGTTGTCAGAAAGCAGGAATATAATGTTCGATGATCTGCTTTGAATGCAAAGGACATTCATGCAGGACGTTACAGATTACGGAGATGATATCCCTGCCAAAATATCAAACAATAACAAGTAGTTTTGAAAGAGATTCGTGAGCCAAATGCTACTGGCTATGGATCCTCGACTTCACAGCCTACTTTTAAGAATATGCCATGATTCCTTGAAAAAAGGACATTGGAAGTGTAATCTAAAAAAAGTAATTTTTGGTAAAACCACGCTGCGTAGAATGCAAACGCAAACTAGCTTGTGAGTTGCTTTTTGACTTAAGTAAAACAAATTTGCTGGACACAAAATTTCGTTAAGCAAATTTGTTTTACAAGTTAAAAGTTATTGACAAGCTAGTTTCCGTCTAGATTAGACCCAGTGGTATTTTACAAAGAAAACTTTTATTTTTTATATTTCTATGGCGAAATATTATATATTTATAATGGCGAAATTTATTCAATAATGAACCCGCCATGAAGATATAGACATTATCGTGATTGTGGCTTAAAAAGAATACTTGGTATAATATATTATGTAATATTAGCAAAATTGAATATACAATAATTGTAATATCAGTTAAATGTACATGTGTATTAGTTTAATTCAGAATACCACTTTTTAAGTAAATTCGAGATTTTATTTTAATTAAGAGTTGGACGGAACGCGAACATTTTCAATTACCTTATAAAATGTATTAGTTGATGTAAAATGCCATACTACTGGATCGAATTGCACGATTTTATTCTCATTATACGCAGAATTGAATGGTTTTTAATTTTTGTAATAGTGAAATATTGGCTAAACCGCAACGTTTCGGAACTATAGGCGAAAATTTGAAAAAAGTCCAAGAATTTTACCATCTTTTGATCCTCCTGAGCCGAGCGGCCGGCGGTCGAGCAACCGTGCAAAACTAGGATACTTATCTTTCATTTCAACTAAACAAATTAAAACCATAATTAGCTTCCAAACACTTTTTTCCAAGTGACCCCTATAATAGATCTTATTTGACTGGCCTATACGGCAAATTTCCATTAATGCATTAAATAGAAAATATTGCATAATATGATGTGAACCTTATTTCTGATATTGTTGTTGTGATAGCCATAGTCTTTTTAACATATTTATACTTGGTGATGATGAGGGCATCAATCTTCAATTCCTGCTCTAATTCATATCAAATCGAATACCTTTTGAAGTCT
This sequence comes from Sitophilus oryzae, assembly GCF_002938485.1. NCBI lineage: Eukaryota > Metazoa > Arthropoda > Insecta > Coleoptera > Curculionidae > Sitophilus > Sitophilus oryzae. The sequence continues at coordinate 183,646 of NW_022147056.1, read as the reverse complement.
AGAAAGGCTAGTGTTACTGGTAGCTCCTTTTCTTTTGTTCGACTAAAGAAGAAAGAAATAACTGAGTAAAGTATATATAAAAAATATGAGGGACTATGTTTTTACTACTCTGAGTGCACTGTTATTACGGTAAGCTGATTTATTGTCTAACCACCCTATATCGTGCGTAGACAAATGTATCTTTACTTTTAACGTGTATACACGAGGAGCGAGGCGGACGAGTAAACAGATTTAAAGGTTCAAAGTGGAAATAAGTGGTTTGGTTTTTGTATTCCAAAAGCGGCATTGAGGGGAACTACAAGAAAGGTGTTACGTTTTCGAGTAAATTTTATTTATTTATTGTTTTATTGCTTCCATGTGCCTACACAGAAGCCCTTTCTGACATGCACTAATTAATAATGTTTGGCTACTGGATTGTGTACCTGCTACACTATTTGTGTTTAAGTCAAGCATCTCTTTAGAAGGATATAATGACAGCTATAATAATATAGATATTGGTATAATTAATCTATACAGGGTGTCCCCCGTGGACATAGAACTACTACGTATTTTTGGAATCTAAATAAGTTCATTGTACACAATTTACCTCTATACAAAAGTGCTTAGTTTGTCCGTAAGAGGGCATCAAATTTTAAAAAAATTAACACATTTTTTCAGATATTTTAAGAACCGTTATCCCGATTTGAATGAAATTTTGAGTGTCTATGTTTTGCTAACATTTGACTTTCACAAACATCAAGAAAAAGTAAAATAAAAAAAAGTAAAAGGGTGAAAACTACGCCCACCCCTATATCGAAGCATTTTTGTATAAAGGAATTATCTCTGAAAATATTTGAAATTTTAGATATAAATTGGTTCATCGGTACATTCTTCTTCGTCATTAAGGGATTTATTGACTTCACATTGTCTATTAATAGTTTTTTCTTCGATTTTCATAAAATAGGTGTCTTACGTTACGTCTATATGAAATGATAAGATTTTTCTTCCTCGTGCAGTTTTATTCAGATTAACAACATGATAGATATCTAAGTATTATTGATGTATTAATAGTGAAAATAATGATAAACCAAACATACTTTCAGAATCGATAGAATCAGACCTTTCAGATGGCTGATAATCTGATTCGCTTTTCATTCATTTTATTTAAAAAAAAACACATTTTTTAGCTCCAAAATTTAGCACGTATGTTAAAATCGCGCACGTACCAGTTCACTTCTGAAAGGCAGGGCCAGGTTTTTGGCAGGCCAGGCAGGGCTAGGTTTTTGGCCACATCGGGCAAACTTTCTGAAATAGGTGCCTCTCTAAAAATACCACAGCTATGAGGAAAAAAATATATTTTTTTGGAAACGTTACTTATAAATTAAATTTACAAAAATATTAATATACAAATTTAGAAAAACAGAAGAATAATCTTATAGTAAACTAAACATAACTAAAACATAATTGAAGTTTTTTTTTCCGCAAAGGAGCAAATTAGTTCATCATAATTTAAATTACTGGCAATTTCATTTTCGATTGAAATTAATGCTAATCCAGTAAGGCGTTCTTGAGACATACTGGATCGCAAATAATTTTCAATTATTTTTAGTTTGGAAAAGCTTCGCTCCCCGGAAGCTACCGAAACTGGTAGTGTAAGCAAAATCCTTATAGTGCTATTACAATATTTGGTAGATTTCCATCCAAATTGTTTGAATAGATACATTCTAAAAATTTTTGTGGGTTATTTATTTTCTCATTGTCTTTTTCCAAAGACACCAAAAGAAATCAGTTCATCTTGCAGTTCAAGCAGTTTGCTTTCACCATCAGTTAAGTATAACTCTAAGCCAAGGCAATGTTTCAGGAGATCTTCTTTATTGATTTGGAGAATTGCTTCAGGAATATTATATAAAAATGAAAAGTAATTAGAATGAACTCTCAATAATTCAAATCTCTCGTCAATTGAGTTAATAATTTTATCCACAACAACAAAGAAAATTTCTTTAAATTTTTGACATGGGTCGTTTATTGGTTCATCCTGAGCTTCATACAAGAATTGTCGCGTTTTTTTTCTTGGACGGGCTCTAGTTTCTATGCAAAATTTGGCTTCGATTTCTAATTCTTGGGCTAACTCAGCTGCATCAACCAGCACTTCCTGGAAGTAGGTATTTATCATTTCTACAACTCCGAAAGTGACTGCCAACTGCCAAGTGACTCTAAAGATTTAGTAGATTGAACTATATTTAAATCGGAACTCTGCAGAAGCTTGCTAACCAAGTTGATCTTACTTAAAACTTCGTACAAAAAAACAACGCACACCAATTCCCAACGAGTGTCGCTAAGTGGTTTTAGAGTTAGGAATTTTATTTTTGTTTTGAGTAAAGTCCACCTATTTGTGGAAGCGGAGAAAAATACATAAACAACTTGTACAAGAGAAAAAAAATACACTTTCAAATGTGGCTTTGACAGCGTCATTAATAACTAGATTTAAGGAATGAGCTGCGCACGGTACAAACATTTCTCTGCTATTTATATCAAGTATTCCCTTTTGAACACCAATATTTTTACCCCGCATATTAGCTCCGTTGTCATAGCCCTGACCACGAACATTTTTATTAATTATGTTTAAGCCCAATTCATTAAGTTTTGACAGCACGATCTCTGAAAGACCCCGGCCAGTTGTATCATTTACAGGTGAATATCCTATGAAACTCTCTTTAACTGTGAACGGGTTGGCCTTTACATATCGCAATATGATTGTAAGCTGCTATACTCTGTTTTTATCTGGAGTACAGTCCAATATAATGGAAAAATATTTTGAGTTCAGAATATATGAAATTAAACTCTTTTTAATATTATTTGAAATGTGACTTATTAATTCATTTTGGATATTGTGTCCTAAATAATGAGTTTTTCTTTCCAAATTTGGAGTTTGTTCAATTTTATTAAGGTGCTCTTTCATGATGGGATCAAACTAAGCAAGCAACTCAACGGTTTTCAAAAAATTCCCATTATTTTTAACGTATAACTTTTCGGATGATCCGCGCGATTCTTTTATTAAATTTAGCACTTTCTGGTGAGTGGCATCAATGGTAGTGTTGTTATCAAAACATTTCTGAAGCATTTTCCACTTATTATAATTCATAACATGCATTTTGCTAACTTCATGAAAAGTTACTGTTTATGAAAAATGTTTCCAATCCCGAAAGCCGTTTTTATCAATGATGTACATTTATCATTTGCAGAAAAGAATAACTTACACGGAAAGCAATAAACTGAATCCAGTAATTTAGAATATATTAGCCATTCCCGAGTATTTTCTCCGTTGGCTAGAATTCCAATTTTAAAAAATAAACCCAGGTAAATGGCCGCCCCAGACAAAGGGCCGCCCCTAAGACGGTCCTGCTGAAAGGAATCAACAGATTATTCAGAAACCAAACAGAAACAGGCTATAGCAGCTTAATGCGTGAAGTATGATTTAATTAATTTCTCTACCGGAAAATACCTACCTACTACCTATAAATGTGTAAAGACGATTATCTTAAAATAGTAGGAAATTGGACTTGATCCGTTTTAATTCTGACCACTCATATCAAAACCTATAAACCAAATTTCAGATTTCAATTTGCCGAATTTATGATTTTACCAATGCTTATCCAAGAGCATGTCTTTGTTAATTTAACACATGTTCTATTTTTTATTTTGAAAACTATTAGAGATAGGTATAGAAATATAAAACATTATAAACTTATTCAAAATTTTACTCTATAGTCAAAATGACGTTCTACAACTTAGAATGTGTGACATTCTTCTCTTGGGATAGTGAGAGAAACAGTATAAAGAAAATACATTTATCATTTAACAATGGCGTGTTCTTTACGCTACTAACCAAATTAGTTACATTGCATTGCACACAGATTAGGGACATCGTTGCGAGTGAAAAGTAGGGGAGGGGTAGATACGCACTCTAGGGGTGTCAGGCTTGGCAGATCAAAAACTAGTCCTTAAGTGAGTCATTTTACTTTAATTGAATTCCGTAGAGATTTGTTTGCGTTTCCACGCTTCCTGTATAATAGAGATAGTATATTATTTATATTTTAGTATTTAGAACATAGTGGTTATGCACATAATATAGAACACCCTAAATTCCTCATGCGCAGGGGGTAATTTTTGGAGGAAAAAATGGGATGAAACTGAATTAAAACAGATATTTAAAAAATAAATGACATTTTAGAACCCTTATGCCGATGCCGGGTCTAGACCAAGGCCACTAAAAGTAAACACGATTTTGAGACAAAAACAAGACAAACTTGTCACAAAAAATGGAGACTTCTGATAAGACAAACTTGAGACAAATTGTCCACACCGCAATGACAAAAGTACAAAAAAGTCAAAAGTTTAGTTGTTGCGAATGAATTTTATTAACCATGTGTGATTTCACTGGTCTCCTACTGTTGGCAGCACACGCCATCCACACTCCGTAGACAACTTGTCGCAAAATATACGAACAAAACATAGACACTTTGATCTTTACCGAGTCGAAACGGGACATTGAAAAATCTCCGAATTTTGAAACAAAACAAAAATGAGACAAAAATGTCGCAGAAATGTATTGGATTTGTCACAACTTTGTCGTAAAACATGAATGTTTCTGTCTTTTCACTGTTTTATCTGCTTGGTCTGGACCCGGCATTAGATAGAATTTTATTTGTTTGTTAACAAATTTTCCAATCCATCCCCACCCCCATCGCTAGAAGCAAAAGAAATAAAACGAAAAAAGAAAAATTATTTAAAATGTAATTACAGAGCGACCAGCAATAATTGAAATAGCTGGCTATTCTGATTTTGATGGTTTGGTTGGCAATAAATTTAAGAAATTCGATTATTTATCAGCTGCTACTATATACGTACATTATGTGAGTCAATAATATTTATGATTTAAGTGACAACATTTCGTCATGATCGCTCGGGAAGGCACTCTGTGTGATATTATTCAAAGAGGACTCCGTATCACTGAGAGATGGTGCAGGACTGTCGATAGGTCATCAACTCAGACAAAACCGCGGTAGTGCCATTCACAAAAAGTCTGAAAGCCTTGAAAATAATCCAACTAGATGAAAAAGATATATTTCCATCACAGGAAGTCAAATACCGGGAAATAAACTTGGAGAGTAAACATCTGTGAAATTGGCATATTAAGAACATTACCATCAAAGCCATAAAGGCTCTCATAGTAAGCAGAAGATTGGTGGGAAATAGATGGGACTGCGCCCCTAACATTTTGCGATGGTTGAATACCATGATTGATCCATGATTATTTGTGGAGCAGTTGCTTGGTACTCAAAGCTAGAGCAACGTACGGCAAGGCTAAACCTGTGTAATGTCCCGAGACTGGCATGTATATGCATCACAGGAACCATGGGAACATGCCCAACAGCAGCAATAGGGTCATTTTAGACCTAACACCACAGCACATTGTCGTCGGTAAATATGCCAATGCGGCAATTGTTATTGACGAAAACAGTACTGGGAGAATTGTCAGCTCAGGAGCTTGAAACACTCTCAAAAGAAAAATCCACTCCTCCAAGTACCAGTGCATAACATACCAAGAATATATAACTTTGAGAAACACCTTACTGTAGTATTGAGCAATAACTCAGCAGGTAAAAGACAATATCATAACGTGATATACTGATGCTTCCAAAACCAAGAGGGATAGAAGTATTTGGGCCGGAAACCAAATAATCCGAACCCAATGGGCACCTACCCCAGCATCCTTCGGACAGAACTCTACGCTATCGAAAAATGCGTACATCTTATCTTAGATAGGAACTATCGGAAATAACAAATAGCCATCCTATCCGATAGTCAAACAACATTAAAAGCGATCAAATCAGTAACCATCAATTAGAAGTTGATCAAAGAATGCCTAGAGAAGCTGAACAAATTAGGCAAAGATAATAAAGTCCTCCTACTCTGGATGCCAGCCCACCAAAGGATAGAAGGCAATGAAAAAGCAAACGATCTAGCTAGAAAAGGAGCGAACACTCCAATAACTAGACCAGAACCGTTCTGCTTCCCAAGTGGAAACCAACTAAAGGAATGGCTATCCTGCAATAGTCTAAGACACTCAAAGAAGTTTCTCAGGACTTACGACCGAATCAATTGGCGTAATTTGCTGAAATGTTTTGATCAATAACTTATTTTAGCATCAGTGCCAATTGCTATTTCTAAAGTTCTCCCTCTGAATATCGTACTAGTTTTATCAATAGTTGATCTTTCTGTACTTTCTGTACTTATTATATTAGACTATTCACATTCTAATAACATTGTTAGTTTTTAGTTTTAGCTAAATACTTTTTTTGTTCTAGAATTAACTCCCTACAAGTAGGTATGTTACAGTAAAAGTTTGAAATCAGTAATTGTTAACAATTATTACTAGTTAAAGCTCGCATTCATTGATTTGCTAAGACTACGCCAGTAAAACTTCAACAGCTATTTTTGAAACCAACTTTTACTAATGAATGCTAGCATTCCCTGGACTATAGCAGTGAGTTGTTGTTGGGCTAAACGTTGGCAACGTTGACAGACATCTGACGTAAATTGGCTTGTTTTTTGTGGTTGTGGTTATGTATAATTGTTTTGTTATCGTTGTGACAAGTGCTGTGCGGTATTTTTCCTATGGAAGAAATTTTCTGTGAAAAATTAAGGTAAACTAGGCACTCGCAAGAATGTAATACTGCTTGTTTTTCATTTTTGCAATATAATGAAGTCATAGCAAAAGTTAAGAGTGCAAGAGAAAAATATATTAAGGAACCTATTAGTGACGATGAACGTTTTGATATGCTTGAAGTAGCGAGAACTTTATTTTGTCCACGATGAAGAACTTTATTAAAAAAACCTTGTACCAATAAGTAATCTTATGTTTATGAATGCTTTTTTAATTGTGTTGTGCGCTTTAAAATGTTTACTATGTTTTCCATTTTAATATTTGGAAGGTTATGTCGTTATTTTCTATAATTTTTAATAAATATACTATAGAAGTACATAAATTGGTAATTTTGAGATATGTGGATCTGCTTGAATATTGTGGTTATGCAATATTCTTAAAAGTTTTATTTGTTCTAACATTCTTCCTCACCACACTCTCCCTGTACATACAGTAGAATAACTTTTACTGGCAACCTTTAGTAAATGTTACATTCACTAGTGAATGTTAGAAATTACTAGGAAAAGTCGACAAATCTCTTTAAAATATCACATTCACTGGTCCAATGCTTAATTGCTAGCATTGAAATGTTTCCGACTTTTACTGTAACAGGTATACAAATTATTTATATTTTTTTCTGATCTTCTGGGCATTATCCTATTAACTATTAACGTCTTTGGTGCATAAATATCTATTTCATATATGGTAGTACTAATGTTAATAATGCCCTATCATCTATATAAATAAAGTATTTTTTATACTCGCACCCTTTCTCTACTGAGATAAAAAGGTGTTATTTGATCCCTTAAATGTTGTCCTAAACAAATATTTGGCCCACTTCAACCCCTCTAAAAACTTTACAACCCATCAATCAGAACAAGGCAGGTGGTTAAAATGTGTTTAAAAATTGTTTACATTAATTTACATACACACCAGTTTCTGTGTCGCTGTTCTTTTATTATAATCTTAAGTTTTCAATGCGCTATCCTAACAAAATACTTGAAAAAATAACTCTTTCTGTGGAATGGCCTGTTCCACGGTAAAAGAGCAGGTTATTTTCTCTGTTTGTTTAAGTCAAAAACGAAAACTAGATTTTAGGTAAATATGTCGGAAACAGACAGCTTTTTTACTATGTCAGAAAAAAGCATACATCTTTAGCCACATCGTTTAAATTTAAATACATAAATTTTTAGTATCTCAATAGACATTTTTACAAACTAAAACGATACTTGTTTACACCAAATTTTTTAAATTCAATTTTGTAATTACTTTGAAAACGTACAAGTAATTTTTGTGCCTCAGAGATGACGATATTTAAAAAAAACAGTGCAGTCCGCTAACAACTATTAAATTGAAGGATTTGAAGTACTTGCTATTTTAATATAAATATTATTTTCAATTTATTTCTATAATCTGTACATTTTCTGTTTCCTCAGTAGCCTGCAAATTTTGTAAAATATCACCCAAAATACATACTTTTATGCAAGAACCTAATAATGTTAACGCTTAAATGTATTTAAGAAGAGCAAAAACTTTGAATCTAACCCACAATTCGTATTTTTAGTGGTTTACAGTAATTTTATTAAATTATACGAATATTCTCGTTGATTATTCGTTTGAAATAAATACGAGAATGTCCCACAAAGAAAATGCGAGTTGCTTAACTCTAATAATTCTAATTCTGAGCTAGCAGATGAGTTAGATGATTTACCTAGACCGTTATTCAGAAATAGGCAATGCAATCCCGCACCAAAATCTCAATCCCGCAAACCCGCGGGATTAAAGCAATCAATCCCGCGGATCCGCAAAATTGCCGGACTGTAAACAATAAATGCTCCTCTTTTCTCTCTCCGATTTTGGGATGCGGTTTGGACCAAGTTTTAGGCGCATCTATTGTGATTAAGGGTGTTTTATAATAGTGTACAAATTTGGTCAAGAATGTTTTTACCGAAAATTTAAAATTTTTGAAAAATCGAAATTTTAACTATGTACGACTAATCTGTATTGAAATTAGAAAAAAACAATTTGGTGGATTTTTTTTTTTTATTTTTGTTTTAAGGAAAATACGAGGGTTTTTTGAAAAATATGCATTTATAGTCATACATTTGGTCAGAAATGGTGCAAAAGGCATTGTACATTTTGCATAGGCCCACAATATATTGATATGGCGTGTATCTTACGCAAAAGTATACAGCTGTACAGAAATTTGGACCGATATATACAGGGTGTTCAAAAAATATATTTAATATTAAATAAAAAAAAATATTTATTATCATATATCTACTTATTTTTTAAATAAAAATATTATTCTGATGTTGAAGTTTTATTAATTTGTGTTAGTTATCGGCTTTTAGAGACAATTTATATCAATAATTTTTTGGCATATGCAGAATGTACAAATGTACAATGTACTTTTTGTACCATTTAGGACCATCGTATGACTAAAAATACATATTTTTCGAAAAAACGTATTTTCCTTAAAACAAAAAAAATTAAAAAAACCGATCAAATTGTTTTTTTTTCTAATTTCAATACAGATTAGTCGTACTTGGCAAAAATTTCGATTTTTTAAAAATTGTAAATTTGCGGTAAAAAGATTCTTGGCCAAATTTTCACACTCTTATATGTATACGAGAATTCGCTAACTATATTTTCGAAAACTACATAGTATCTTAATCACAATAGATGCATCTAAAACCTGGTCCAAACCGCATACCACAATCTTTTTTAGTTCAAGAGATATTCAACTTTAAATTTACCCTAAAATTTTGCTTGTCCCGATAATTATGTCCGGCAGTTTATTTGACAAAATTGTCCACGAATACTAGTTAAACGCTTTTCTTCACTTACGAATATATGCCAGAAAGAAATCTAACAGCTAACCTGTTTGTTTCACCTATTTTTAATGGCCAAGTCGTAAGGGGAATCCCCTTGTGTCGATCCCGCACGGTAAATCCCGCAACTTTGATCCCGCGGAACCTCAGAGGGATCCAGCATTTGCGGGATTGCATTCCCTATTCAGAAGCTACAAACCTATCGATTAAAATATGCATGAAAATTTCCTTTATAGCAAATAACTAAAGAATAATGGTACACAGGTACAGTATCAAGTTTATTATAATGATTTTCTTAGCTTTAAAGCAAATATTTTTGGTGTTTGTGCGATCCTTTGCGCTCGTGCGTCAAGGCCGTGTCGTGTCAAGGCCTTAATATTGCCAAAAATAAGGGATATGAGTTGTTAACACAACCCAATAGTATAATAGATATTATATTATGATAATTGTATTTTTTTAATTCATACTGCCCGTTATACAGTTTTTTTAATATATTGTCAAGGTCAAGGTGTATTACTGGTTGCATAACTGTATTACTGCTACATAACCGCAACGTGCATTGAGGAATACCGTTAGAGTAATAGTAGTTGCATAAATTGTGTTGTAAATAGTATAAGTTGTGTGTACAGAGTGAGACAAATAAATTCGTAAAGTATTTTATCGTGAGTTTAAATTAGTGGACCCTCGGAATCCACGGAATATGTATTATAGGCATTTTATACATGTCCATATAAAAAATAAACTGTTTTATGCAAAACACACTGTATTTTATTTATGAAGATAAAAAATAAATAATAATGAGTTTTAATAAAAATATTTGGTAACATAATTCCGGAATAAGCCGAACCGCTACAAAATCATTATTAGATTTGTATCGCATCCGCTGCAAGACCAAAAAAATATATAAAAACATATTTTAAGTAACGTATTATTTTAGCTGCTAAGATTAATCTGGACGGGGTCTACTTTGTTCACGCGGAATCCGAACCGCGGTCCTTGACCATATCATTGTCAATGGTCTACCAACTTGGCGATCAAAAGTAATACACACGGTCAAAGTGTACTTCAGTCAAAGACACTTGGACGCTGTTAAATATTATATAGTACATTTTAAGGTTTATTGGAAATTAAGATTTTTTGGTGTATTCTGCCTCCAATGTTGTTTAACTTATATGTGGAAAGAGCATTCACTCAGTCAATCTCCGAGAGTCCCATGCTTTGAAAATAAAAGGCATTCCAATTAATAATATGCGATATGCGGATGACACAGTGATATTGGTAGACAATTTAAATGATCTCCAAATCCTTCTAAATAAGGTTAACAATGAAAGCCAAAGACTTAGTTTAAACATTAATATTAGAAAAACTAAATTTATGACTGTAGAAACAACATTCCTAACACCAGAATTTACTTAAATGGAGAGGTCATCAAGCAGGTCACTCAATTTAAATATTTGGGATGCATGGTTAACCAAACGTGGGATCCAGATCAGGAGATCAAATGCAGGATCGAACAAGTAAGAACAACTTTTCTAAAACTTCGAAGGTAGGCACTTGAACTTCGGCTTTAGATACAGAATGATGAAGTGCTATGTCTGGTCCGTTTTGTTATATGGTGTGGAAGCATGGAAACTGGAAGTAGCAACAATAAACACTAATAAACAGAATTGAAGCCTTCGAAATGTGGACCCTACGACGAATGCTAAGAGAGTCCTGGGTCGACCGTGTGAGGAATGAAGAGCTGGTCTAGAAGAACGTGAACTCTTCGAAATCTTCAAGAAGAGGAAAATAGCCTATTAGGGACACATACTACGTGGAGAACGCTATCACTTTCAGCGTCTAATTCCCCGGGGTAAAATCAAGGAAGGCAAAAGGGGAATAGGCCGAAGGAAGCTATCCTGGCTGAGAAATATTCGTTATTGGACAGGCATGCAGGACTTCCAAGTACTCCAAGTCGCTGCAATTAATAGAACCATCTGATAAGGAAGAAAAAGACGAACGCCTACGCAGGAATAGGCATGACACCTTAAAAACAAGAAGAGGAAATGAAAACACAGTTTACTTAAACTATTCTATAAATTGCAAAGTTATCTCCATTACTGCTAACATTAAAATAAATCGAAACGATAAGATCTCGGTGACACGTATTGACAATATAATTAGCTGTGATACAGAGCGCATCTAGTCAATTTGTTCCAATTTTTGAAATATGGGTTAATTAGAGACGTATAAGATTATATAAATGATTTATGCATGCGATACGCGTATGTGATTAGATTGACAAAGATAATTCGATCCAATTATTTTAAAAGTGCGCCGACAGAGCCACAATCATCTTTCGGCTTGAGGGTAGTTTTTAAAGAAATACATAAACGCTTTTAAAATTTAATTGATTCTTATCATTAATAATATTTATTTTTTAGATTTCTTGTGATATAATATATATTTTATATAGAAACAACTTCATTCAATTTCTAATAAAACTTCTAATATACTAATAAAAGAAAAGTTTGCTTAATATTATAAAAAAGACATCTAACAATATTTTCTACAAATTGCTGCCTTGCTTTAAATTTTGCAATAACAGTTGAGAAAATGTTGGATAATATGTTCCAATCGAGAGACTAGATAAAGAAGGTCTATTAGATACTAAACCTTCTTCGGTGAATTATTAAAACTAAATAGTTTTGCAAAAATTGGGCATTTATATATGCACTTCAGTGGCATTCTTAACGAGCACAAGAGTGTCAATGAAGATAACCAATCGTAACTGTCTAAATTATAGATGCTAGGTCTAGGGCAATTGGTACAGATAACTAGAAGGAAAAGGAATTCTTCTGTTCATACTATATTTAGTTATTTTGAGACTCTCATAAATGCCTTTGTCTAAAATTTATTTTATCTTTAATTAATAATTTAAAAAGTCTGTGATAAGTTTTATCAAAAATATTTTGAGCAAGAAAAATTTTGAAAAGGGAATTTTATCTGCGGAGGTTAAATTATGGGAAATTTTGTCTATTATATATCCCTGAATTCAGGTACCTAGTTCTGTCCTTAAAACATACATTTTAATTTTTATGTTCCTTGTTTCATTTCCAAATATATTAATCATATTGCTTTCTTTTGCATATTTAAGTTAAGTTTTTAAAATTTCTACCTTGTACGTACCATGCAGATCAAAGATGATATTCCGCAGTATGAACACTTATTGTACTTATTCACAAGCTTACAGGTCGTAAATCACTTGTTCTGCATCTTATAAATATTAAAGAACTGCCAAATTTGGTAGGTATTCGAAAGTTATTATTTTGATCAACATAAACAAATTTTTCATATAGAATTTTGTAACTCCAAAATAGTAAACATATTCAAAGAAATATATAACAAAATTATGTTTTTATCTTTGAAGTGTTTTAGAAAAATTTTGAAGTAACAATCTTTTGATATTTAAAATTTTAATCATGAATCAATAATTATTCGATAATTAATATTTAAATAATTGTATGGCTGAAATTGACATGTATACTAATGTTATCATGTATACATATCAATTTCAGCCATTTTACACGTAAAGTAATACCCCTACAGGTTGGATACAGGTTGTCCCAGAAATAAGTGCAAGTATTTTAAGGGGTGGTAGATCTCGATAAAAGAATCATATTTTCTCTTTATCGTTTTTCAAATAAGGCCAAAAGAACGGAGTTATTTTACTTTGAAAATTTCCAAAAAAAAATGATTTTTTGCTAAAATTTTGAGAACCACTGTATCTTTTCTGGATTTTCCTTCTTGTAAATTTAATCTAATACCTATGTTGCCATATTATCAAGAAATTATGTTTTTTAACTAAAAACTAAAACAATTTCCAAAACATAAATTTCAAAAAATTTCGAATTTTCAAAAAAAAATTTTCGCGAAAAACCCTCATAGGCGATTTTCTGGGGTTGAACTATACTACCAGTTAAAATACTTGCACTGGGACACCCTGTATATTAAGTAATACGGATACATTTCTGCAGCAAAAGCTAGTTTTCATTGAAATGGTTTGAGTGTCATTTTTAAATTTATAGCCTGTTATAGCCTCTTTACATAATTTGGTGACCCAGAGTATTTAGATAACTTCGGCTAGTAAAATACTAAAATAGCAGACAGAATGATCTAAATACATGTAATTACAATGCGAATTAATGAAATTGTAATGAACATAAACGATGTAACTAGATTTAAACAATTTTTAACACTTGCCTTTAATATAATAGGAACAGATCTCTAACGCTAATCTTAGTGATAAGCTTAGTGAAGACTTTTGCAATAATTTCAAATTAGTGATGAGCGAGATATACTACTTAGATCTTGCATAAAAGGATCTGGCTTAGGTCTTGCGGTCTTGGACTTGCATAAAAACGAAAGCAATACCAGCGTTAGATTTGCCAATTGTACTATCCCTAGGATAGGCTCTCAGAGCTCAGAGCGAGTTCATAAACTTTTAATTCTAGAATAGTTTAAAGTCATTTAACAGGGTGCTAAAGAAACTAATATTTAATCATGAAGTGCATGAACTACTATTAATAATATCTACGTAAGTGTTGCACGAATAGTCTGATAAGTAGGGCTCTTAATGTTTTCAATAGTTTGCCTACTGACTTGACATTTCTTGACATCTGAGAACCGCCCAAATATTTTTATAAAGATGGTATATAAAGAGGCTAAAAAATATATCAAACAAATATATGTTTAAGTTTGACTAGAAGATACCTTCATTTAGATTATAATTAAAATAAAATATGTTAATGTAACTAAATATTGTCAAAAGTGTAAATAAAAGATATTTAAATAAACACTTTTGCTAGGTTGGAGTTCGGCAAGCGGTCGTATTCGCCACTTTAACCATACCTTCTAAGTAAATGTATACTACTTACAAAATACACTTAGATCCATTTTAACACGCACTAAACCAATGAACACTAGACAGGAAACTAAAAATGTAATACACAATATACAAAATACCATGTGAATGCGATAAATTTTACATTGGTGAAACATCTAGGCCCTTAAATGTTCGAATTAAAGAACATAAACATTATTTAAGAAAGGGCGACTTCCAAGTCTAAGCTTTGTCAGCATTCATGGGACCCATGACACAGAATAGATTTTAACAATACAAAAATTATAATAAAAGAAGCGATAGCCTCTAAGAGAAAAATAAAAGAGGTTTTTTTAATACAATCTAGTAAAAATAAATGTATTGCTCCTGCATCTGCAGATGTTAGTAATGTATGGTAATCGCTTCTTTGATTTTAAAGAATATAACATAAATAAACATAACATACGTAAAAATTAAAAACAAATTAAAAATAATCATACAGAAAGTTTTAAAGCTTTTTGGTTTTACCTTATTAAGTAATTGTTATCAGATTGTTAATTTTGAAGTTCAACTTGATATAATATCATTTTAACAGAACGTCAACGGTTTTTGTAGACGTATCTGTTTTAAAAAACTAAGTTTAAATATTTTTTTTCTGTATTTTTGCTTCCGACGATGGAAGAGAGATACTTTCCGAAACGTTAAGCATTTTTTTTTGTCCGTTAGGCAAATTTCTTCAATAGTAAGCCACTGCTGACAATTAGTCTCCGTTGGATTCACCCAGCAGTGTTTACAAAAATAACTATTTTGTTTTGTGATTTTCTTCCATTGGCGAAATACCCTTTTCATTAGGACTTTCTTGGATAGATGAATCAATACATAGGTATAGACATTTTTTATTTCATTGAGATAACAAAGCTCTTAGTTTTGACGCATAAATTATAATTACGCAAATATAATTTATATAGCTAAGTATGGAGATATTTTTTGTAGATATGCCTATATGTTTAAAAAAAATAACTTTATAATATCAATATCGAAATTATATATTTTCTCTACTAAATAATTTAGTTATTATTTATAAATTGGCAATTTCCATAAGAAGTAGTAGTCAATTTGATATAATCAGTTGATTGCATGGTTGGTTTTGTTATGGTACTATACTTAATCAGATGGTCAATGGATCGTAACTAATGTGATTATCGAACTGAAGAAGAAGCATAACGTTATTTATTGAATAATAATGAGTTTTGTTTGAATTGCATCGGATGATAGGGTCGTTAACAAATGTTTGCGATAATCCGAATTATATCGCTTGGAAGATAAAATATTTTCGCAGAAACGGCGAAATGAATTGTATTTATTAGGGAATTATTTAAGGTTAGACAAATCATATAATTCTAGTGTGGAGTAATAGACGTATATTTTTATTAAAATATAGATACGGTTCATATGAAATAAACTTTTAGTCACGTGATTAAGCTTGACCGGCACAGCGTTGCCCACTTTTATATATTTTCTTTTAATCAAAATATTTTAGAAAACAAAAATAAATTAATTATAAATATATAAACAGTTATTATTTACATCAACAAAACTCACCTTCCTAACAGCACTTAAGGGACATAGAGGGCCATTACTAGCGCTTACTCTACTAACTAGCGTTCAAAATATTCTAATAAAGTTGCGATAAGTTTTTTACGGCTATTAAACTACCTTGTACACTTCGCATTAAAAGAGATTCTAAAAAGAACAATGTTCGACTGCAAGGTCTGGTAATAAACATTTTTAAGCTTAAACTATTAAACATTATTTATTTAATCCAAAAACTCGTAATACAAAACTAAAGTGTCAAAACGAATGACAATGTCAGGAAATAAATAAATAAATGTGACATTTTTTACAGCAGAGCAACCACCTGAACACCCAGCGCGAAATTTAAATTCCAGTTAGTCAGCTTGGCGCTAGTATGTCCATGGTTGGCAACAATGAATTTAAAAATCGCGCCCTCGATTACGCAACTATATATAAAAATAGTTAAATATACCCCCCTTAGCAAAACACTAGTTTATTTTTATTTTAATGCTTTTTAATTATAACTAAAATAAAGTAATTTAAAAAAACAATTAACTAGATGTCTCATTTTTTGATTTACGAATAAAAAAAATGGAAATAAGACTTAAGACTGTATAAATTCGCAATTGGATTAATATACCGAATATTTTTTAAAAAGGGCTCACCCCTATAACTTTTTTTTAAATAAAAAAAAATTATTTGTTATGTCAGTAGGTTTATGACATAAATCAGAATTGATTGACGTACTCAATATTGGTTTCGGCCACTTCTTGATTTATTACAACTTCTGATTTTTAAATGGTGCTGCTTTTGATGTCAATATGAGTCCGACTTGTAGAGGACGCCACCTACATATTTTTAACTGGTTTGAAGAGTAAAAACTTTTCGTTCGTACCTGTATAAAACTACTGATTAAAAAAATATACATTTGCGACGTTTTTTTATGTAAAAAAGGTCTCTTGGTAAAAATCGCTACTAGTAATGGTTCTGGAGATATTTGGAATCTAATTTATCAATACCTGTCATCATTGACATGTTGACTAAATAGTTATTAGACTAAAATCATAAATTTGAAAAAATGTTTTTGTGCCAAAAGTTCAACAGAAACTGCTTTATCGTTATTTTTTCGAAGAAAAAATTATAATTAATTTAAAAAAAAATAAAAAGTTTTATATAAGATAAAAAATTAATCATTTCAGTCAAATAACTATCTATTCAACATGTTTATTATTATTATATTTTATATCTTGAGAACGGTTGGTCGTAGCGATTTTTACAAAGAGACCCTTTTTACGTAAAAACGCCGTAAATGTATATTTTTTTACTAATTAGTTTTATACAGGTACGGACGAAAAGTTATTACTCTTTAAACCAGTTAGAAATATGTAGGTGGTTAGGTTCGGTACCAGTAGGAATCATATTGACATCAAAATAAAATTTCTCATGTCAATAAACTCCCAGATACAAATTTTTATCCAAATATTGACGTTACTTCAGAACTTATTTGGAAAAAGTTGCGTAATGTATGTGTTTTAAGCACGGGACGCAAAATTGTCACTAAAAAACTCTTTTCGCAACGAATTTCATAGAAGATTTTTTGTGAGAGCGGATAATTTGAGATTTTCATGCTATTATTATTATTTATTTTTAAACATTTTTTAAAATGTTCTGGTAATCTGTTTCTAAGGCATTGTTTATGCATTGTTTAATAACAAAGTTCCGTCAGGTTCAAACTTCGCCGTATTTCCAACAAAGTTTTGTGAAAAAATGAGTGATAATGACGTTTTTGGATATTCAACAAGTTGCTGAAACTGCACTATCCACGTTAGTGCCCGAGAAGTCGAAAAACTTATATCAGACTACCTACAACAACTTTGAAATCTGGGTCAAAGAAAAACATGTTGAGAATTTCACAGAAAAGGTATTGCTAGCTTATTTCCTGAAGTTATCCACTACCTTAAAGCCGTCAACTCTGTGGAGAAAATATTCAATGCTCCGCACCATGATTTACTTGAACAGAAACGTAGATATTAGCAAATTCACAAACCTTATTGCATTTTTTAAAAAGAAGCTTCCGGATATCAGGCAAAGAAATCAAAAAGTATTTACAAAACTGGAAATAGAAACGCTTTTTATGAAAGAAGCCGATGACAAAGAATCCCTGTTAGCTAAAGTTGTCTTTAATGATATATAAATAAATATTTTCATTGTTTCTGACGTTTCATTTTACTTTTAGGCACGAGTGCCTAAATAAGTGTCACTTAGATACTAGTGCCTAAAATAATTTCATTTCGAATCTCAAATAAATATCAAAAACTGTCAATTTCGAAACGCTTTCACAAAAAAGAATTTACAGGCCCAATTCGATAAACAATAATCCCAAATATTACTCTATGTAAAACCTCATTTTCCGGACTGAAATGAAGTATATAAAGATGTGTTTTACAATACAGAACGAAAAAAAGTACTTACGAAAAATGTGGTTTAGTGTCTTTATTATAAATTTCTTATTTTCCCAGTTAACACAAAAGAGAAACTTCTAGGAACTAGATACGGAGAAAATGCCCGTGTCCGTCCTTACCTAACTTTTATGGCAGCTTAATCACAGTGGTGGGTATACTTTCAGATAAATGGGAGTCGACCTGAACCGTTACTTGACACCACGACACCTTAATCCTCCATCTTGATTTTATCTCGAAGTTAATACGATCAACGTGATACTTCGACGGAGGATCCAGTGGATTTTTTTCGATGGCGGGACGATTTCTGCGTTTCGATTGGAAATCCTGTTTGTATATAAATCTTAGTAAAGTCAGAGAATTTGACATGTATTCGATTCTCCCACACTGAAAGAGAAGTTCGGTAAGTTCCCAATAAAAAACTTTCGAATTTTGTTTCATTATTCTTTAAACTATTCCTAAACTATTTTAACTTCTTATAGGGTGGCTCAAAAGGTTTGAATGGGATGATTTTTTAATGTCACTTATTCCACGTTCCCTTTCTTGAGTTATAAATTATTATAACCTTTCACGTGACATTAAAATGAGATCATACAGTCTCAGAGCTCTAACAAAGCCAGTATCTGAGACGGCTCCCACAGAGGCCAGCCTCCATCCTCAACATCAGACGTACCAAAGTTCATGGCACGAGCGTCGTTTCGGCGCATTCAGTGATAAGGTGTTCTGGTGTTTCCCCATTTTCCCCACAGAATTTGCATTCTTGCTTTTTCATTCCTTTCTATCCTTTGGTGAGCGGACAACCAGAGTACTTTTATTTTCTTTTGCCTCTAATTTGTCCAGCTTCTCTTATAATAATATACAGGTGAGTCTTGGGCCACAGTGCAAATATTTTCAGGGGTGGTATATTTCGACCCCAGGAAATGCTCCATGAGTTTTTTTTCCCAAAAAATTATTTTTTGTTAAAACTTTTTTAGAACTGCCTGTTTACTGCAAATTTTCCCACGGTATAATTCTCTAATCTGATATGACCATAGTTACGGCTTTAATTCATAGTTACGGCACTAAAAGGGATGCAAATACAGAATTTTTTTTTTTTTTTTTCAAAATTAAAAAATCATTCTTTTTTAAATTTTCAAACTTAAATAACTCGCTTAATTTGGACTTATCTGAAAATAAAAGAGAAAATATGTTTCTTTTTATTGAGATCTACCAGCCCCAAAGATATTTGCACTTATTTAATTAGTTAACCATTATTAACACCCTGTGGGCCAGCAAGACCTAGACACAAAATTCAATTTGTCTGACAACTGAAACTCTTTAGCAAAAAAAAACAAAAATCATTTTTTTTGAAATTTTTAAAGTAAAATAACTCCGTTATTTTGACTTATTGGAAAAACGATAAAGAGAAAATATGTTTCTTTTTATCGAGATCAAATTACCTTTTAAAATACTTGCTCTATTTTGGGACACCCCTGTATTGTTGAGATAGAAACCTTTACGTGAAAATTAATTAATTAATAAATTACTTACGTAGTAGCAGTTTTGCAGTTAAAATTTAAATTTACAGAAAGTGTAAATTTTGCCGCAAATATTTCACAATGTTTACAGGGCAGCTCTGTGGTTTCGTACTTTATAAACGTTTTCTGTAAAGATGATTTGTTTTTTTTTTTTTTTTTCTTTAAACGGAAAAAATCATTAAAATTGTTTCAAAAGTCAAAAATTACTAATAAGGAGGCACACATAGTAAATTTTAATTATTTATATTTCACGGTAGATTTTCAGTTTCGAGATCTGGTGATTATTTATTTCCAAGTTCCAGTAAATCAAAAACAAAATCAAAACAACTTAGTTTCAACTAATTTTCAACATAACAATAACTTTCAATTGATTAATTTGTAAGTGATCAACAATCAGGCCATGAAAACAGTAACTCCGGTGGGCCGGTGGGGAGATGGGCCGGTGGGCCGGCTGGTCCCGATTAGAGCCTCCAAAAAAATATTGATTAGCAATTATCAATCTTCTAACTAAAGTGACGTAAGATTCTTAGAGGCTCCATAACTAACTAATCAATTTGCATCAGTATAATCGTCAGTTGCTTTTAAACATAAACACCAATTAGTAAAATAACTATTGTAAGATGTCTTTCCCCGAGACACTTATAGGTAATTTTAATAAACATCTGTTGCTTGTTCGGTTTGAAAATTTTTATTATACAAGGTGACTTTATAAGTGCAAATATTTCAGGGCTGGTAGATCCAGGGGCGGCTCGTAGCACTGGAAGATGGTGAGGCACATTAGAAGAGAATTTTATTAGTATGTATATAGGGTATTTCATTAGTACGAGGAAGTTCTATATAAAAAAGTACATATCCTAAAAAATATTTTCTTTTAAAATTACCATTGCAATCGCATTACCATTTTTTCTGTACAGAATTGGGTTCAGCATAAAATTCAGCATACATCACACTATTGATTTATTTGAAGCACTATATACCTATGCAGGATTTCCATGATAATTCATATCTGAAAAATTTCATCTTTTAAAGTGGTAAAAACCTGGACTGAATTTAACTTTATTGATATATTATTGCTTAAGTACGTATAATGTAGCTACATACCTCGCTATCGGATAAAAGAAGAAATCCGAGGAAAATTCACATTCACAGGATTTTTTTATATGCGGCCAACATTGCAATATTATAATACTATATCTCAGTTTTTTTAAATGCAATACACATATTATTTTAGTATTTTAGATACCTACAGACTTAAAAAGCGCACATTTTGTATTTAAAATATTTAAATTTTAGCCGAGTTAATAAACAATTTGTATTAAAAACATTAACTTTTTATATAAAATACCGTATGATCGAAAAAACGGTATCCAGTTGGTTGGGGAAAGACGATCGATGACATTTCCATATACATTTTTACATAAATGCATTTTAGCGATCTTCACTTCATAGCCAACGCTGACGCCGTTTTTTTCTCGATCATATGGTACCTATTACATAGGGCTATTGCAACAGTAAATTTTTATCAAAGTTTTTTTTTTTATATTTTCATATTTTATCTATGGTAAAATTTTGTTTTTCTACCCATCCTATAAAAATAAAACAAAACGAAATCTGTAACAGGTCGCTTTACTTTTTGACTATACACAATTTATCTAGAAATTATTCGAAAAACTTTACCTGGGGAAGTCCTCTGATGATGCATGGTCCCTCTAAATCATCATATCAATCAACTGTCCACAACAAGTCACAGCCCACTTTTTAGGTATTTACTTTATATGTACAATAATCAGTAAAAAGAGTAATTAAACATGCAATTCACATTAAAAAACGTAGACAAAACAGTGTAATAACCTGCAGAATTAATTAAAACTCTGATTCAAACTAAGCCAAATTCCCAAATAATGCAATTCTGCATTTTCAGCCTGTCGCCCAAAAATCTCTCGGGCTGATCGGGAACTGATCGGGAAGTGATACATATTTTTAACGAACGGCTTTTAAGGTTTCAATTTACATTTGAGGCTCACCTCAATACGGTCTTTTTACGCGCTAATGCTCCATACATTTTATCTCTCTTCAACTAAAGGTTTTGTTTATGCTTTTCTTCTTTCTTTTTTCATTCTACAGAGTTAAGATTCCAGTGAACGCTGTCGCTCCGTCAGTACGATATACCACAATACGCTAGACAAGGAAAGCCGAGAGGCAAACCTCTGCACATATACCTCTTAAAGAACAAATGTATCGTCGAGTTTGTCGCATATCGGATAGGAAGCGCGTTTAAAGGAATACCATCGATGTAATTTATTGTAGAATGACGGTTAAAAAATACAATTATTATTATGCAAATAGGGAAAAAATATAAAAATTGTGATTAAAGATGTATCGATTAATAAGCGTAATTTTTCAAATGTATTGGTGAGGCACTGCCTCATCTGCCCCATAGGACAAGCCGCCCCTGGTAGATCTCAATAAAAGAAACATAATATATTTATTCTCTTACCGTGTTTCAAATAAGTCGAACCGAGTTATTAAAATTTTAAAAATTAAAAAAAAAATTGCACTTATTTAAAGGATTTCCACTCACTCTGTATAGTTTTACTCACTATTCTTTTATTAATAACTAGTAAATGTGACTGACTGGCAGCAGAAAAAAAGAATGAATAGCACAGCAGGTAAATTTAAATAGTCTCGATCTAAGTGTATACTAAAAATACGGTAACAGCAATACGTAACTGAAACTTAGTACAATGGAT
>NW_022147056.1:154032-159530 GCF_002938485.1 Sitophilus oryzae | reverse complement strand
TATGGGTTATTGTAATTGCTATTAATATTAATTGCCAACTTAATATTATGTTTCCAGTAGCTATGTAACGGTGCTCTTAACACCTACTTAATATAAGCAAATTGTATTCTTAATCGTCTAGCAAATCGGAATAAATTGTTCTTGTTTTCGTTGAAACTAGATTGAATCTTTACTTAATATTTCAATGGCTAAAATATATATAGACTTTGTTTTTGCAATTTAGGTAGTATATATTGAAAAATACTAGGATGCCGGCCGTGGTTCCAGCTGAAGTGTGTCGAACTGCTGTACCAGCGGTACTGGATTCAGTCAACAAGTGTATGCTATTCAGTTTCTTTATTTATTTTAAATAAAAACACTTATTGATCTAAAATAGAGAGACCAGCAAACTGCCACCTCAAGGAAGGTAATGGCAAACCATCTTGAGTATATTTGCTTTGCACAGCCTCTCAAATAGTGCCGTTCGGCTTCGGCGATAAACTGTAGATCCCGTGTTCAGAATACATATGGTCATAATATATATCCAAATTATTATATGGTATATTGTTTGTGGTAGTAATAATTTTTTTTAAGCAGATATATCCAATTCATTATTCTAGGTCGTATTTTGGAGTTTCTATAGCCTCAATTATCGCTATAAATCTTTTTTTCTTTTAAATACAAATTGCCTCAGTATTCGTCACCCCTTAAATGCAATTGTCCCAGTTATCGTCAGTATCGCGTCATATTTAAATTAAATACTGTTTTTATAGTAAACATAAAATTCATATTTACTTAATATGAACAATTGTTATTTTCAAGACTTGCTGTGCAACCAGCTTTTACATTTCATGGACGGGATCATGCCCTCTTCAGAATATTCTTGAAGGTTTGTTAAGTTGTTTGTGACATCGAAATTTTATTTTGCTTTGCTGTTTCGTTGAAGTTAAATTCGTTTAATTTTCGTTTCGTTGAAGTTAAATATTAGTTTTTCTTCTGAATCTCCTTTTTCGTAGGTTTCAATAATTATTTAAGTTCCGGAAAGATATAATAAGAGGCATGAAATTTATCTATTATCCATATACTATCAATTAAATCGTTTTCCCCTGGTAGGCTTAAAATGGTTTGTGGTACCATTTTCATCGCGATAGGGTCTGTACAATAACCTTATCTCACAAAGTTGTTCTTAATGGATAAACCATTATTAACAGATTCAATCGTTTTGAGCATGTTATCTACGGAATATTTAAGGTTTCTTACCATATTATCTAATAATAAAAGAAATCGTCACCCCTATGTCCCGTATTCATAATCTCTAATTAACATGTATTTTCTTTAAAATGGCGGAAACTGGTATATTCTTATTGCTTAACACCATTAAAGACAAGGTCATACTAAAAAACTAATTAATCTGTACGCAATTATAATTTTTACTTCCATGATCCAGTAACCGTCATATAGTAATTATTAGGACACTACCACTTTTATTAGACCTAGTAATCGGCACACTAAAATAAACTAAAATATTCTTTAAATCTTGTATAATCGCCTAAAGACAGCAAGTATAATATCCATACAGGCTATTTTTAATATAAAACATGCATAATTAAACTTAATTTTGTACACTTACTCCTCTATCTTAAGAGTTTGGATGTCTTAAGCTTAAGATACACGTTAAATAACTTGCAAAGAACTAACATCGTCCCTATCACGTACCAAAAAGTAACGAAGGAACGAATTATGGCAGCTATTATAAAATGGACATATGTTGCGAAATCGATCAAATAATATGAAATATGTGAAATACATTTTGATTTATTATTGTACCATATAAAAATTCCTTAATTTTTGACAAAAACTGTGATGTGACAAAGAAAGTGACGGACAGTGGCACAGTGCCGATTACTGGTACATTTACCTTAACACATAAAATTATTCGTAGATGTTGAATTTTGAGGTATGTCATGAGAGGTATGGCTTAAATTGATTAAAAAATGGTTTCTTTAGATAAGCTTGCATTCTAGAATTGATGAAATATGATGGAATTCCATGCAAATACTCTCCAAATCAATTTTATCTTCTGTTGGTCCGCGTATCCTCGATACAGATTCTCAAATATCATTTCATTTCTTAACTTTTTGGTTACAGTGGCGAAACATTTCACTACAATCTGCCACAAAAGTGTATTATTAATATTATTTGCAGTTCCATAACATTACTAAAATATGTCAGCCACTTAAATATGCTGCAAAAAGTGCTACAAACATATATATCGCCTTTCTATTTAAGAGTTATGTGTTTCTCTATATAATAATAAGGCGTGGTGTAAATGTTATTGTATAAGGTATAGCGACCAACTTCACAAGCTTACCATTTCAGTAGACTGCCATTACAATGCGAAGTGGGCGACATTTTATGAGATGTTGTCATTAAAGCGTAACTTATTTGTGAAATGTTCGCGGCTTCAACGCCTAATCTCGTTCTTTCGATTATTCTATTGTTTGACTTTTTTGCGATCTTTCAACGCAAGCCTTATTAAAATTTGTCTACGCATTTGTTGGGAAAAAGATAAATTTAAGAATTGTACGATTAAGTTACGATCATATTTCAATTGAATAGAAATAATTATACTTATACGTAGTTTTAAAATAGCGTCTATAATTTTGTGATGGGTTAATTTCTGTAAAGTTTTCAAGAAAATCAAATGTTCACGTATCCGTGAGAAAAGTTATAGTTTTCTGTTTCGTTGGGTAGTATATCCAGATTTCACTCATTTTATATTAATTTGCAACAGTAATACGTTAGTACAAAGGTACAGGATAATAGGTGAGTTGGGGGATATAAAAAACACATTGGGGGCTAGTACTCATTTATTTTCTTCATTTCATGCAAAAAAAATTGCCTCAGTGTAAGATGAATTTTTGGAGGTTAGAATCATTTCTTCCATATGTCCAGTAACATATATAGGAGTATATTTGGAGAATGATCCCACAATAACACAACATATAAGTAAAATACTGAGAAGGCCGGTGGTGGTTTGAAACATCGGATAATTGGTGATTTGAAACACTTTAGTGTGTGGTGTCTCCTGTATTGTAGGCAGCGCCAATTTGGATTGATGCATTATTTGAAGTACTGGAATCTACTGGAGAGAGTCAACAGGAGATTGGCTAGAAGAATATATTCGAAGATCGGACAGTTTCAAGTTGTGTTAATGAGGCAGTTGCAAGAAGAGAAAGAGGGAGTAGCGCTGCTTCCTTTGGAAGGGTTAGCGTAGGAAAAAGCCGAAATATACAGAAGCATGACAAACTATAGATTGTAGAATGTAGATGGGAGGGGGGAAGTTAATCACCGGCTACCTTATAGATCTATTGTGCCCCTCTTTCTTGAGTTATAACTCATCATACAGTCTCAGGGCATTGCGAAAAGTCAGTATCAGAGATATATTCAGTACTGAGGTGTTCTGGTGTTTCCTTATTTTCCCACAGAATCTGCATTTGCCGTTAATTGTTTCTTAGCTTCAATCTACTGAGGTGTTTTTTGAGAAGACAGTGTCCTGTCAAAAACCTCGTGACAATCCAAAATTGTTCTTACTTAAATCAAGAAAAATCTTTGATTTTTCTCTGCCGTAAGCTCTGAGAAATGTCTTCGAGTATCTTAGATCTTAGATTCCCATTCCAGATTACGGATGGAGTAGCTAGATCTAGCTAGATCGTTAGCTTTTTCATTATCTTCTATCTTTTGGTGTGCTAGAGTAGGAGTACCTACTTTATGTTCTTTACTGGGTTGATCGTTTTTAATGCTATTTGATTATCTACCGGATAAGATGATTATTTGTTGTTCCCGATAGTTCCTATCTAAGATAAGTTGTACGCATAAGTTGTCGCCTGTTGCCTTCAAACCTTTGGGTTTGGAAGCTTCAGTATACAACGTTGTGATATGGTCTTTTACCTGCTGAGCAAATTTTTCTCTCTTCTAATCATTTTTATTGTTCTATACCATAGTGAGGTATTTTTCAGTTGTATATCCTTGGTATTAGAGTGGGATTTTCCTTTTGAGGGTGTTCCAAACTCCTGAGCGGGAAAAACTATAAGCAACAGCAATTCAATAAACTATTTAGGCTTTACCAGACATTTATTAAAAATAGACTTTAAGGAATTGGGGTGAAGTAGATCACTTTTTGACGATAGGTTATGATGGGTACTAATATTTTTGGGTTGTACTTATTTAGAATCAAAAATCAAGAGTATGATAAGAACGTCATAATATAACATTGCTGAGATTGTTGCAAAAAACTTGAAGAATTGTGACAGGCTTGGTGACAACAATTATGAAAGAAGAAGGAACAGCAAGCTAAAAACTAATCCATAGGTGGGGATATAGAATGATAAGCGGTGTTTTTTAGTAGATAGGCATAAGGCTAGAGCCTGGAAATCCCACACTACATGGTCGGTCTTAAAACACCAGACCAACGCAGGCGAAGAAATCTAGGCAGAATAGAGGCAGAGTGCCTTTAGTATACTATCCATGCTATAAGTATAAAATTTAAAAAGCTTT
Organism: Sitophilus oryzae; assembly: GCF_002938485.1. Lineage (NCBI taxonomy): Eukaryota > Metazoa > Arthropoda > Insecta > Coleoptera > Curculionidae > Sitophilus > Sitophilus oryzae. Next base: position 154,994 of record NW_022147056.1, on the reverse strand, counting down.
TATGGACCCGACAATCTTGGACCTCAAAAAAAAAGAACGGTTCTGGCCCATTTAGTAGAGTGTTCGCTTTTTTTCTAGTTAGATAGTTTGTTTTTTCATTGCCTTTTTCTATACCTTGGTGAGCGGGTACCCAGAGTAGGAGAAATTTATTTTCTTTGTTTAATTTGTTCAGCTTCTCTAGGCATTCTTTAACCAACTTCGAATTGATGGTTACTGAGTTGATCGCTTTTAGTGCTAAGGAACATCAGAAAAATATATTAAAATACGACAAAATTCCGTATGGTAATACATATATAAATATGATTATGATAAATATAGTTCAATCTAACATATACATCACAACCTAACCAAACACAGAATACAATGGTTGGGATCCAGAACAATTATTAATATAGAGCACCACTGGTTTGTCGAAACAATCTTCCTTGTCGAAAAATTCAAGGAGTGCGATACAAATAGCAAAAAAAATATTCCATATAAAGTAGGTATACTATGACACTATGACGGTGATTGTCATCTACTTGTAAAATAGAAGCTAACTGCGTCAAAACTTTTAAATCCCTAATTTTTTTATTTTTTCTTCAAATTTCCACTAAAGTGATTGGGCTACCAGCCTTTTCGCGCTGGTTATTTTTGACAAAATTGACAGATATTTTTCAGTAACCTTATTTCGTAATAATCATGTAACAATAAAAGTTTCGGCTAAAATATAGAAATGGAACAAAAAACTATAACCAAGAAAAGAAGCAGAATACAGTCTTTGATATGGATTATCAGTTACATTGTAGCGTTTTTTATAAAACATTACCACTGCGAACGGCAGCTTTTCGTTGGTAGAGCAGTCGTGGATAAGGTATTTCACTGGAAAGAAACTAACTAACAATAATAAATCGAAAATACAAATATTGGGCGCCAGGCATGAACAGAGAATGAAAACACAGTTGTTTATTACTTAAAACTAG
>NW_022147056.1:147988-151206 GCF_002938485.1 Sitophilus oryzae | reverse complement strand
ATCACTGTACTTCGTTCAGTTACGTATTGCTACTGTGAGATTTTCGATGCCGTATGAGGGTTATTCTGTTCTGTTACTTTTTATTTTTTTAATGTTATGACAATATTTTTTTCTCGCATATTAGTATTCCATTTTGTATTTCAGTACAAATTTGAAATTTTACATACTGGGTTTTGAATTATTAATATGTTATATAGGAAATTGTAACCAAACTGGAATTTTTTATTTGTCCATAAATAAATGTCAGATTATAAATAAATGTAAGAAAATCTATATACATATATTATTTATTACTATACTATACAGTGTCCCAGAAATAAGTACAAGTATTTTAACTGGGAGTATGGTTCAACCCCAAAAACACGCCTATGAGGTTTTTTTCGCGAAAAATAAATTTTGAAAATTCGGATTTTTTTTAAAAAAATTTTGGAATTCTTTTTAGTTTTTAGTTAAAAAACATAATTTCTTGATAATATGGCAACATACGTAGTAGATTAAATTACAAAAAAGAAAATCCAGAAAAGATCATATTTGAAAAACGATAAAGACAAAATATGTTTCTTAAAATACTTGCACTTATTTCTGGGACACCTGAATATACTTACTATACAGGGTGAGTCTTAAATAAGTGTAAATATTTTTAGGGCTATATAAATAAGTGTAAATATTTTAGGGCTGATAGATATCGATAAAAGAAACATATTTCCTCTTTACCATTTTTCAGATAAGTCCAAAATATCAGAGTTATTTAAGTTTGAAAATTGAAAAAAAATTGATTTTTTTTAAAAAATGTTGGGAGCCACTGGATTTTTTCTGTATTTGCATCCCTTTTAGTGCCGTATATAACCATAGGGTACAGCCGTAACTATGGTAATATCAGAGATTAAGAAATTATACCATGGGAAAATTTGCGGTAAACAGGCAGTTCTAAAAAGTTTTCGAAAAATATACAGGGAAATTTAAAAACAATGCACGATTTTCAACATCTTTTTTTTTGAAAATATGTATTTGTACTCGCCATATTATGTCCTTCTGCTTTTTTAATTTATGTTATGTTCTCATATTTTAGTTATGTTCTCATATTTGACAGAATATCAAATAAACTATGGAAACTTTTCAGGCACAAAACGGGTACGAAATCTTTGTAAATTTCAGATAAATTTTATTATAATATTCCTAGAGTTTAAAAAATCCCATTCATTTTTGTTAGACTTTTAGCACAGTTTGTTTGGTATTATAAATGTTACGTTGGCGATAATTGACTTGATCAATGTAAGAGTTTTTTAGGTACTACTTTTGTCAATAAATAGGATGGAATATTTTGATTTAAAGTCGTTACTTAGTTTATAGTCGTACGATATTGAGTCATAAATTAACAAGTATGTTGATAATTAACATAATAGTGACTATTTTAAGGTACCTACTTAGTTTCTATTGTACTTATACTATGACACATTTACTTTTTTCTAGTCTTTTTGGAGACACATTAACAATACAAATTTTGCTAAATAATACCTCTTATGTTTAACACGTTTAACACTTTTACACCCTTAAAATTTCAATGTATTATCAAAATTTGAACCTAAATGGAATTATGATTTTTTTCATGTTTGTGATATATGTATAGTGCAAAAATTTCAAAGTATACAATATGTACTAAAATAAATCACCCTATTCTAATTGACTTGGTTTTCAGCATTGTCTCTTAGAAAAATAGGTTTATTATCAGGATAACTAATTTATTTTTACTTAAATTACCGAAGTTATCATTTTTTAATTGACATTAATTTATATCAATGTGCTTGTAACATGAACCTTAAAAGTAGGTATATTACGGGATGTCTACATAAATAACAATTTTATCTGATACCTTTTCTAAGAGAAATTTGCTTTGCAAATCACTTTGTGAATGTCTAAATGAGATAAGAACATTTTGACAGTCTATTTTATATGCAATTAGTACACTACATTCGATTTTATGGCCTATTTATGTTTCGTACCGTAACAATCGCATAGTTCGTATATCGTACCTGGCCATATCATGTTTTCACTTCCAAACACCATAGTTATGCATAATAAAATACTGTAACAAATTATTAAAATGTTAAACTTTTATAACATTATATTCTTTAGATGACAGGCAGCATTCATAAAATAACTATGGTACCTAGTGTACTATGATATAGTAGTGTTGCACAAGACAACAATTATTCTTGTCTTGGAAAACAATTTCTTGTCCTTTTCTTTGGAAAAAAGAAATTTTCAAAGTCTTGTCTGGCAGATTTCTTGAACGGCAAAGTCTTGTCTTGCCTTGCAAGACTCTTGAAATTTCTTGTCTTGGAAAATTTTACATTCTAACAAAAGGGTAATAATATTTCCATATTTTATATCATAGCCAAAGTGTCGTATAAAATGTAATACGGAAAAATGAACAACAACGATGCTAATTTTAGCAAAAAATCTTAACGGACCGCAAACGAACTACGTCAACTCGCCCCTTTGACGAAACAGGATTTGTTACTTTTATTTTTTATGGTGTTTGTGCTTTTTTATTATGGAAGATTGTTTGGAAAAGTTTGGACACATGGTGTACGGAAAGGTCATGCTAGAGTGTACTATTTGCGCTATTTGATACTACTTTTGTTCGCGGAGCAATTTCATGCATGAAAAGTAGTACCAAATAACGCAAATAGTACACGATAACTCGAACCCAACATTAGTTTCAACTACCATTAGTTTTTTTATAATACCATTATACCAATATAATTTTGTGTATAATACCAATTATCAATATACGGTTTGTTGCCTCGACTTTATTTTATTTCATTCTCAACTCTAAAACACTGGCTATGATAGAAAAAAAATGAACGCTGGTCAATATTAATGCCGGGTTTATACAACATTTGCATAATTCGTAATCATAATCACAGACTTAATCATCGTTATCACAACGCAATTTTAATGTGCGTTTATAGAACATTTTTCTAATCAAATTTTATATCAGTGAAGTTGAATTCAAGAAATCTTGCAAGGCTCGAAATTTCTTGCATATTAAAATTTCTTGTCTTGATTTCTTGCAAAAGGCAGTGTATGAACTTTCAAGTCTTGTACAACGCTTGGCAAAATATACTCGTAATCATCCTAATTACTGTTTTAGAAATAAAAACAGGAAAAAAAAATAAAAACTGATGGTGATTTTTTTAACATAAGCTGTGTAG
>NW_022147056.1:125411-140123 GCF_002938485.1 Sitophilus oryzae | reverse complement strand
AATTTTATAGTTCTAAAAATAATATGGTCTTTACTGAATATTAATAGTTACATTATAGTTATAAACAAACGATATAATTAAAAATAAATTTGTTTAACTAACCAAGTAAAAAAGTAATTTATTTTTTCAGTTATTTCTTATGGTATGGAAGGATTTTATTATTATATAGGATTTATTATTATATAGGATTTTTTCTGAAGTCTTCTTAATACACACCTGAATTTTTTAATTAAGATTTTTGTTTTTAGATTTGTGATTTGCTTTTTAGTCATTATACAATGACTGTGAAATATGAGATTTAAATTAATACTTATAAAAAAATCGTATAGTCTTTGCTGAATAACTATTGTTATAAACAGACAGGATTAAAAAGTAAATCCATCAAAAAACCACGGAATTGTATACAGATAGTAATCTGACCGAAGGCATTGGCCTTTCACTTTCTTATTTAACAAGCTTTTGTTCTATATTTGTAATCAATTTAAATTTATTAAAACTATATTGTGTTTATATCTATATAACAATGTTTGAGATATTCATATTTACTAATAGTATAATAGAAATAGTTGATATAAGGTCAGATCGAGGGTCAGACCATAACACTGCAATAAGAATCTAAATTCTAAAAAAGATAAAAAATAAGTGTCTGGAAACTTTTGTCAGGTACTAATACTGTATGATCGAAAAAAACGGCGTCAAAGACGGTTGGAAAATGACAACCGATTATAATTTTTATGAGGTCAATCTTTAGGCAGCATTTACTAAAACTGACAAAACTGTCAAAAAAATAACCCTAATTATAGAAAAATTAAAAATATAGACAGGATGTTTCCAGACACACAAATTTATTTCCAAAATTATTTTTTTCTGAATTTAAAATAATTCATTTAAAAATCATTTTGGGTGAATTTCTTTTTTTACTTGAAATGACTTAAAAAACAAAAAATCTCCTCAAACTCAAAAGCTCCCCAAACACCAAAATCATAAAAATTCGCTAAGAAATGCATCATTCTCTTATTTTCCGACTTTAGAATAACTGAAATCAGTTATTCTAAAAAAAATGAAAACGTGTTCCCGCTTTACTTTCTAAACACTTTTCTGATATCGAATATACTAATTTCTAATACCGAACCGAGATAAAACGAAAATAAACAAAATGAACCAACAAACTAAACCAAAACCAAAACAAAGCTTACCAAAGCAATCAAACACGCTGTAAGCTAAAACTCGTCTGTTTACGAATTCCATTTGCCGAGTACTTTTCAAATCTGTCTATTTTTACAAATTTACAACTCTTTTTACTAAGCCCCATACTCACACTTCGCACCTCACTCACATCATTGTTCTACTTATTATGAAACATAAATATGTTATTAAGAAATAGTTGTTAGGCTTAATTTTGGGTCTGTTAGCTAGGATAAATATGTATTTATCCTAGCCTTCTTAGTTCAAAAGTTATTTCTTATTTCTTTCTTTTTACTTTATTTTTAATTAGTAGAAATTTTTGCATTTTTTCTTGGATACAACTTGAATGTCGATTATCTTATAACTTATCGAAAAGGGTGGTAATAGGATAGGCGGTGGTGTTAATTTAGATAATTAAAATCTGTATATATGCAGAGCAGCCTGATTTAGATGAACATCCTAATTTTAATAAAAGGAGTTTCCGACGACCGCATAGTAAATACCCGGTATAATACCGGGAATAGAAATATACTAATATATAATAGCCAATATATATAAGAAATATTGTAGATATACTCGTATTCCTGATATTACTGGTATTATATCGGGTATTTAATATGCGGTCGTTGGAAATAACTTTATAAAATTAGACTGTTCATCTAAATGTACAGGTATATACCGAATACCTGATTTTTGTTTTGTTCTATCTATTGAGTACTTACCCGCCGCCCGTGTCTCGTTTTTCAGGTAGAATGACGGTGACGAAAGTGGTTCTTCGTTGGGAGCTGTCTATTTCGAAAAATGACTCAAACTTATGTTCTTTTTTTTAAACAGGACACTCTATATATTATTTTTATTTTATTTGCCTTGTTATGAGCTTGAAAATTATAATATACTTAGCATTTATTTAGGTACTGCTAAACTGCTAAACGGCTCTTATTTTATTTAACTTAATTTTACCAGATAATTTTGCTTTGCATCGTGATATTTTGATAAACCACACGGAAACTGAACTTGTGCTGCTTTTAAATAACATGCCAATAACCAACATTTTACGTCGAATAAATTAGTTGATTGTTCTGATTACCTAATTTAAACCGGCCGACTATGTAATAAAGCAATAATGGCTTTTTACCCTGTTTATGAAAATAAGTATTTTAGAAAGCTCGAACAAGGAAAATAAAATAATATACAAAATATCGTATTTAAAAACATATAAGTTTTAGCCAATTTAAAAAAGACAGATACCAACGAAGAAATAGTTATGTCACTGCATTCTACGTGAAAACTGTATGGGAGACCGTTACCTTTTTTGATAAGTTATGATACAAAGGGGGTCGAAAAATACAATAATTTCAGATTCCCCTGTATTTTAGGAAGTAAGAGAGCTAGGACATATCTGTATGTAGCATCTTTTAGTTTCATAAAAAGTAACAGCGTGATGTGAAAACCGCATCTTTGTATTTCGACTCATAACGAGAAACCCTGCAAAACACACGAAAATGGGACACCCTGTACTGCCAAATCAAGAAATCAACTACGAATGAAATCCAAGATCGATTTATATATTTTATATATTTTAATATTTTTATGTTCGTGATATTTCCTTTGCTACTTCCTCCAAAAACCGACACTTACGTGGAAGGAGTGTTTCGAGGAAGTAAACGGACGAAGTAGCGTTTTGACGAAGGAGGAAGGAACACACAGTCGCATAAAATCGACATTTTCCTATAATAAATATATGATTTTTGGACGAAGGGATGAAGCGAAGGAACGAAGTGAAGAAGCGAAGTGTGAGTATGGGGCTTTCAATTACACTTTATATTTTTTTTTTTTTTTTTAAATCAAGTTTTTTTGGTGTTTCTATGTTTAGAAAAATTCTAGAATGAAAAAACAGAAACGTGTTTTCATGTAATTGGTTTCAGCTATTCTAAAGTTGAAAACTGAAAATTATGCATTTCCGCAGGAAAATTTTTCTAAAATACTATTTTAAGACACTTCCTGCTAACTCATTTCAGTTAAACTAAAGTAGCCCAGATTTCAGCTACTCTGAAGATGAAAAATTGAAAATGATGCATTTCCACAGAAAATTTTTTGTGACATACTATTCCGAAAGGCTTCCAAATCCTAAATAAACAAATATTTCATCGATTGTCATTCCTCCAGCTGGCCCTGCCCTGACGCCGATTTTTTCGATCGTATGGTACATTTGATTAAAAAATTAGCTTTAATGAAACGTAAATAAAAATGTTAGTAACAGTTGCTGTGCAACAGTAATTACCCGAACCATTTGTACTTAATTCACCAGAAGAATTCTAAAGATGATAGATAAATTTAGAACATCAATCTGGCTTTAATAAAGTTGCGTAACTGTACAGCTCGCACAACATCCTCGTTCTAGTTTCTGTTTAATATTCAACTCACCGATTTCAGAATTTACTACACTTTTACAGTTGTGTTTATCGTACGTACGAGTGACGGATTGATCCCATTACACTCACAGACTTTAAATTAGGGAATTCGTAACATTAAACAGTACCGAAATGTACGACTGCTGGTACTGTTCTCGCAGTTGGTGTCTTTAAAATATATTAAGTCATTCTTTAATAAAATAATAAATATATTAAGCCGTTATGAACACATCAAATTAAAGAATACTGACAGTGATGTCACACTCAGCCGTCTATGTATATGGGAAAATGTTTGAATTAAAACATTTCAGCGGATATTCTGAGAGCTCTCTCGACTTGCCTTGAAAATAATTAACAACTTTTAACGTCGGCACATCCAAAAGGCTGTGAGAACAACTTTTCAAGATTATGATTAAATTGAAATGATTGTAATTAATATAGATGCATTATTTATTTCTTTTATGCAAGCGTGCATTTTACTTTCATTGTATGGGAAAATGAATGGTTATTTTTATACTTATTTCTTTTTGTTTAAAGAATGGTTGAAAAACATGCATAGATTATTTAATTTTATATAACGCACATACATTTTAAAAATTGCGTGTAAATATGTAGATATACGGTAATATTTTCTATTTCAGTGGATCTATAAGAAGGATTTATACTAAAAGAATTTAAATTTCCATGGCCTTTATTTATGAGCAGACTTATTTTGCCTCATTTTTAAGATTTTAACCAAAAATGGCATTGCAAACTACATACACAGAGTTACAATATAATGCTAGAAACCACGTGTTAAATACATTTTATCCCTATCTGAATTAAATGGCAAAAATACCTTAGACTTTCTATATGCTGTATGTCCATTGGTGGTAGACAAACAAACAGAAGTACCTATATTATGTATTGTCATATTATATATTGTCATTGCCAGATGAAGAGTTTTTTTTATACTACAACTTCTCTATTTTTTGAATAATACTACTTAAAATAATGAATGGATCTAGTTAGGGATGATCGTGGTAGCAGAAAAATAAAGATAAATTTCACGTCTAAAGGACAGTGAACAGCTTTTATCCAATTTTTTCAGATATCATCAAAACTAGATTTTTCACATGTATGTAGATGTACTATTTTTATGATTTTTTTATCCATTTTTCAAGTATACTAGTTTGTCGGTAAGTTTCTTGCAAAAAGCTTGGCAGATTTTCAAAATGCATCTAGAAAGTCTTCTCCTCATATAACTAGATAACAACTAACCTAAATATACTAGATACACTAAAACCTAGACAAAAGCTATGCTTTGTATTTTATGTGTATTTTAACTTTTTAATAAAAGATTGTGATCAGGCTAAACTCGCGTATAACTTATCTTAGATCAGAAACAAGAAATATCCATTTTATTCGATAGTCAAGGATCATTAAAAGCGATTAACTCAGTAATCATCAATTCGAAGTTGGTCAAAGAATGCCTAGAGAAGTTTATGAGAAATTAGGCAAAGAAAATAAAGTCATCCTACTCTGGCCAGCCCACCATGGCAATGAAAAAGCAAACGATCTAGCTAGGAAAAGAGCACCACTAACTGGACCAGAACCGTTCTGTTTACCAAGTGGTAACCAACTTAAAGCGGAACTCAAGGACCTGGAAAACTCCATCCGTAACCTGGAATGGGAATCCTGCAACAGTAAGAACAAACTTTGGATTGTTACGGGGTTTTTAACAGGACACTGTCTTCTTATCGAACATCTCAGCTGATTGAAGCTAAAAAACAACGGCAAATGGTGAAATTATATGGGAAAACCACAGAACACCTCAACCAAGACGACAACCATTCGTGCCATAAACTTACGGACGACTGATATGGGAAATTGAGAACTAACATCTGTAAAACCGTCTCAGATACTGGCTTTTGTCAAAGTCCTGAGACTGTATGACGAGTTATAACTCAAGAAAGGGGGATACAATAATAGATCCCTAAAGGCGTATATTCCTTCCATACATTCTACAGAGTAAACTCTGATCTAAAATCGGGGATTTAGTGGAGCCTCAAGTTCGGAAGTTCTTATGGACTGCTATAGTTCAAAACCATATCAAATCAGATCATTATTTTAAAGTATAGTAACTCTTTGTAATATTATATTTTTAAGTAAATAATGATCATATAGCAAACTAAAGTAGGTTGAAACACGCTACATCACATAGTATTTAATTTTATTGTTAAAAACTGCCAGAGTATGTTCTATTCCATTTCGCTAATCATGTTCATACTATTGAATTATTTGGCAATGACAATTGAATTTGACGAAACCCAAACAGGTAGAAACCAAAACTACTGTTCTAATTGCCCAGCGAAGGCTCTTTCCACATTTTGCCACCGCTAAAATAAAGAGAATGTGAAGGTTAACCGAGTTTAAATCCTGTTTTACGTAACTCTATGCAATTCCACCTAACGAAAATTTTACACCTTGATTCATAGAAACCTTATATCCTCCGAAGGTCGATAACCACATTATAAAAGATACCGTATTTGGCAGTTCAATTTGTTATAACATATATTATTTTTATCAATATGTTAAGAAAATGTACTTCCAAATTAAATTAGGAGTAAGCATTTTATAAAAAAAATATCAGCTAAAATGATCTAAGAGACTCAAAGTAACCTTTTCATCATTATGGATAAATGAAAGTAATTGTATGAATATTCTATTTATATTAAAGGTCAATTTTCTTGCGCATGCCGTAAAGTTGGTTAGAAATATTAACTAATATATACGTAAAATGCAATTAATTATACAAGAACTCGTTGGCAATTTTAAAATTTCTAAATATAATTTGTTATTGCATATGTATTTTGTTATGGAGTCGTAGTTTTTATAATCTTAATGATATTTCCTAAATTTGCTCCATTTATTTTAAATAGAACTATTTATTTATTCGACATAATGATCTATTTTTATCAATTTTTTAACAAAATTACAATTTTTGGATGTGAGGATACGCGTTGAAGAATTTTATTTAAATAAAACACTATTTTCACTCTGTTTAAATATTTTAAATATGTTTCTCCATTCTTTTTGGTTTTTGATTACAGAGGAATATATAGATGTTGATGTAGATTGTAAGGGAGCAGAGAATATAGATCGCGATCTTATAGATCTATTGGGTCCTCCTTTATTGAGTTATATCTCATCATACAGTCGCAGGGTTTTGACAAAAGCCGGTATTTGAGACGGTTTTACAAAGGTTAGTTCTCCATCTCCGATATCAGTCGTACCAAAGCACTCTTGGAGTTGAGCTCTCTTTATCTCGGAGCACTCAGTAATGAGGTGTTCTAGTGTTTTCCCATTTTCGCCACAGAATTTTCGCTTTTGTTTCTTAACTTCAATATACTGAGGTGTTCATTGAGGAGAATTTGGCCTGTAATCCGAGGATTCTTTCTTAAATCATGGAAAAAAGTCCTGAAAATTTTCTTCGTGTTTCTTGGAGACCGTTGGAAAATTCCCATTCCATGTTACGGATGGAGTCTTCTAGGTCCTTATGTTCTGCTTTAAGTTGGTTTTCACTTGGAAAGCAGAACGATTCTAGTCCAGTTAGTGAAGTGTTGCTCTCTTTCTAGCTAGATCGTTTGCATTTTCATTACTGTCTATTCCTTGGTTGGTTGACACCCAGAGTAAAAGGACTTATTTTTTTTGCCCCATTTAGCCTAATTTATTCAGCTTCTCGACGGGTGGAGATATATCCTCTGAAACGTTAGGTCTTTTTTTGGTTAGGTAATTAGTAGAGTAAAAAGCCACTAAAGTTGCAGGAACTACAATGGCATTTTACGAAAGATAATTTCTCTACTTTTTAGATTCCTGTTTCATGCGTTTCGCCCAGGACCTTTGCAAGTAATTATTAATAATTACTCATAGTATTAATCTCTCTCTTCAGTTCTGACCCCCCTTATTAGGGATTGTAGTGGTCAGCGCAACATCATGGATGATTTTTCTCCATGCGCCTTTGTCTTTTGTCATCTCGATGACATCGTGCATTGGCTTGCTACAGCTAGTCGTGATCTGGTTTATCCATCGAATTGGAGAGCGGCCACGTGGTCTACGTCCCTCCACCTTGCCTTGAATTATGAGTCTTTCTATATTGTCCGGACTTTTCACTCATTATATGTCTAAAATATTTTAGTTGTTTTAGTCGGATTTTACAGGAAAGCCTGTGTTAGTAATATTAAGTTCATTTATAATGGAAACGTTTGTACGGCGTTCAGTCCATGGGATACGAAGCATACGTCTATAACAATACATCTCGGTAGCATCGATTTTCTTACGTTCCGCCTGCCTGAGAGTCCACGATTCGCAGCCATACGTCAATATTGGGAGTACCAAACAGTTGACTAGCCGGTTTTTGGTGGCTCTTGAAATCTGGCGGTCTTTCCAGATCTTGGTCAGTCTCCCAACAGCTACCTTTGCCATGTTGAACCTACGCTTCACATCTTCTTCCGATGTGCCTGTATTTGTCAATAGTGATCCCAGGTATACGTATGACTTAACGACTTCATATTATTAATGATACACCAAAATAACGAAGAAATACCTTAAACAGATTTAAAATTGATACTTGATCTTAATGTCGATTAATAATTAGACGAATCGAAGAGTTAAATCAAATATTATTACAGAATTTCGCAGTATTATTGCATATAAACAAGCACACACTAAATTACTTCACATATCCTGTTAGGAAATGGTTTAAATACATAACATTATCTAATGAAAACGCGTTCCTACTTAGACTTAATTATTCCTTAGCCAACATAAACGATGATTGTATTATGTATGTCTGTGAAGCAACGTCAATTATGCTTCAACTATTAATTGCTTGATTTATCGTTTATTTATAAACAAATTTTACAGTTACTGTCTTTGAGGTTATGCTAATAGCGCATCTATTTTATCTCTCGTTTTATTTTTAATCGTTATAACATACGATGTCGTCTTCTCTCTTAATTGAACTGTTACATTTACGTTATGGATGTTCTTTTTAAAATAAAACCGTTTTCTGGTATTCATTAAACTAACAGAAAGAGTCAAATTCGAGCGTAACCGTAGTTTCTCGATATAAACGTCCCGACACAAAATTTCGCCACCCTAAAATTTTGACTAAGTTTGATGTTTCGTAACTTTTTAATTTGTAAGTCGATTTTTATGATTATGGTATTAGTTTGTAGATAGATTTGTTGGAAATATTTTTTATTATTTTAATGGCTTATATATTTCGGTAAGGTGGGCTTATACCGGGGTATATCAAAACTTGCAATAGATTCAAAACATCCTGTGGAAAAAATGGGACGGCCATTTTGGATAAAAAATATTTTCCTGTAATCCTAGATGTATTTCTAACATTTCATTCATTGAATTATCCTATTATCTCTATTCTTTTATGAGCTACACATTTTTAAATAAAGTACTGATATTTTTACAATCAATTGTTGAAAATGGAGCTCTCAATGCCCACCGGTATATTGAGGATGTCCTCCAAGAAATTGTCGTTCGATTTGCTCCTTTCATTGGAAATCAGTTTATACTGATTCATGATAATGCCAGGCTCCACGTTGGGCGGGGTAACGGAGTACGGTAGTTAACGAGTACTTGGATGACGTTGGACTACGAAGATTAGAATGGCCTCCTTGTAGTCCCGACCTCAATCCAATCGAACCAAGAACAGTTAACCTAATAGAACTGCTCATTCAGCCAAGTGTCTGCCAGGGGCATGCGAAAACTCCTCGCTTTGTGACGTAATTGTAGTCCTTGTCATGGTTATTAGTCCTTAACCGGCAACCAATAATACACACACGTGCATTATTGGTTGCCGGATGCAAAACGTTCATTATTTATTTTATTTATTTAAACCCCTTATATGTATGCAGTATAGAAAATTAACTGTATAAATCGTATTAAATACTCGGATAATGCATTTTTAAGAACATCAGTTCTCAGCATCACCTTTTGCAGGCATTCTTTTTAGAGTACCATATTTTGCTTTAAAATATTGATAAACAATATCGTAGGCACTTAATAAGCACTTTATCACAATCCACAACACAAAATGAACATATTTATACACTCGGTAGCTCTAAAAACTTTAAAAACACCTTTTTCACATTTAAAATTGACAAAATAATTAACTCAAAATTTCTCAGCTGTTATTTTTATAAGTTTACCATAGGCAACTAATAATACATGCTATCATGACAAGGGCTACAATGACATCACAACTGTCAGCTGAAGCGCGAGAAGAGGCGAACGTACATCTTATGAGGATGAGCAATCCTATTAGTTTACCGTTCTGGCAATCGAACATTTGTGCGAAGAACTTAAACCTATTCCACCACAAACTTTACAAGACCTATATCTAGCCATTAACAGAGATTCCTCCGTTAATGCTACCCTTAGCTCTTGTAAAGAGTTTTCTTAATGTATAGCTTGATATTCATCAAATCAATAATAATTATCAAGAATAACTACCCTTACTCAGTCAATACGACAAAGATCTCGAGCTGTTATTGCTGCGAGAAGTGGACATACACGCTATTAAAATTATTATAAAATTATTGTTTTTGCCAATAAAAGAATCTCTGAAGTATCATATATCAATAACGTCACAAATAAACAAATAATAATATACGGTTTTATTAGGAATAAAAATGATACTTTTGTAGCTATATGCTGTACGTTTGACATTACAGGCAAGGCACAAAACGTCACTTTTACTCCGAATAGAACATTTTTTTCAAACATCACCAATAATAATTTTTTAAACAATTTTAAACGTTCCAGATAATATTAAAAGATTTAAAAGTACATAAGTAAGTACCTTGTAAGTAATTATATATCGAGAAACTATGGTTACACCCATTGAATTTGACACTTTATGTCAGTTTAATAATATATTTTCGTAATTTTAAAGTTTATGCTTAGGCGTAATTTGGGCGTAATGCCATAGATAAAAGACTTATACTATTAAATAGATAGGCAACTTATAATACATTTCAATTTTATTATACAAGGGCGCCTCTGGTAGTCGGAGGAAGAAATACTAATGGAAGAGAGGGGTGCGGGGAAGGGGGGTTGTTTTAGTTAATTTAAAATAAATTTAGACATACAGATAAGAACACTTTGTGTGCTTTTAATTAGGTCGAACATATTATAAACGATAAATCAACTTAATTAAAAACATACAAAGTGTTCTATGTCGGATATTAATTAAAAAATATATTAAAAAAGACTAGAAATAGTGTATATTAAGTTGTTACAGTTATAATTTAATCTTTTGGCGGTTTTCAGCAAATAGCAGGCAGTTTTACATAATTTTCCTCCCTTGAAGTGAATTGGAAACGGCTATATAATTTTGGTGTAGGCAAGATTCCCAGTTTGTTTCCGTTTGAGACCTGAAATAATAAAAACAAATTAAATTAGATGTAATCATCTGCTGATCATGCTAATATAACACAACGCGCGTCCTTAATTCCTTACATGCACCGTAAAAAAATTAAATAACTGCTCAGCAAGTAGCATTTATTAGCAGTACTAATTTAAAAATCTATAACTGTAAGTAGATATGTTTAATTTATTTCTACCATTGTATCCTTCGGAAACCAGGTGTACAACAATTAAACTCCATGATAAAAAATAATTAAGAGTCTGTACAAAACACAAATTGTCCCACCATTTTTAAAAAACATTGTCTAAAACAGAATACTGGCAAAAACTCTGAAGGAATTTAATTTTACAATAATTCGACAAATCAAAACGAAATCAAACCGTAAAATCACAACAAAAGCGTCTCTGAGTGACAGTTAAAAATCAAATTTTATTATTGTCAGATATTGACATTTGCATTGTTAATATTTTGCGCCTCTGCATCTTGGAGGAAAAACTATTTTTAATGAACCGTCATTTCCATTTAAGTTTCTCAGCCATGGCGTAATGCTTAGGTTGTTAAAATGACTTTTTGTATTGTCAATCACGTCGCAAAAATTTGACGCATTTGAAAAAAAAATATACCTAATAATAATTAAAAATAATATTTTACTTTCGAAAACTATTCAATGCTCTTTTAATGTGTTTATTTTTTTAGTAGTTATTTTTTTAGCAAGTTCCCAGTAAAAATAGTTAATTAACTTAACAGCCGTGCTTCTTTACGGTTTACACTATCAATTCTCCTCTGTACATGATATTATTCCTTAACAGCTCCCATGTAAACACACAGTTAAATGACTATGACGTTAAACGATGCCTATTGAAGTTTAACAGTAAAGACCTCTACCAGTCCGTTATGTGCTTTCAAAGAACACTTAAGTGAAATGGATCGGACAACTTGCACCTGGTTCGGGAAAACAAGTCCTTCTTTGGTTGGTTTTAAGGAAATACCAGTATATTTCATAACCAGCAAACCATAATAATTACTCATAATAACTCGTAATTAAATACAAATGTATTTATATTGAGGAATCGAAATTACTTATAAACGTTTTAGTGGTAATTTTGACATAACCTGGAATCATTTAAATGAGAAAGTATTAATGACTATTTCAACGTTGGTGATTTATTATTATTTCGTAAGTTAATCTAATTTATAATCTATTTCCGCTACTTTATTAGGTTTAAAACATTTATTTTATAGTCCAAACGATTCTTATATTAATTATTTTGTTTATATCATTCCCATGACAGAACAATTTCTAACGTTCAAGAAAGTAAGCTATTTGCTAACTTAATTGAATGCTACAAAGCTTTCCAACTTGGCTTAGATAAAACAGTTGTTACGATAGAAGAATATTAAAGTATATAATAAGCATACACATGAGGGGCGCTCAGCATTCTTATAAAGTATACTTGTGTGGCAGCATTTAAGTATACTTGATCCAAGTACACTTGTACCTTGTCTACCAAACTTAAAAGAAGTAGATAATATAACTAAACATTTTTAAGCACCACAATTTATACCCCAGTTGTAGGTATTCAAACGTAAAATAATACATTCAATAAAGGTGGGCTCCAAAATATTGACAAGCACTAGTTTACCACTATACACCAAAACATATATTGTTAACACTGTACGTAAGTTTTGCTCAGTAGATGATTAAAACTGATTTTTTGTTTCTTTTCCTTTTAGAACTGAGTTTTAAACATGACTGGCGAAACGCATGGCCAATGTTAACAATATAGTGCTTTTTGGAATATAATGGTGAAATATAGTGTTTTATTTTTCTGTTGTCAGCTCAACTGTATATAAGATTTGGTACTTTAATATCTGATTAATTGGTTTTCTAAGGAATTATTGAAAACTCTAGCCTTTGAGCTTGTACTGATTTCACCAAATATAGTATGTGATTGGTATGATTTACTGCAAGTCTAAATAGTAGTGTTTTTTCGTTATATCAATGTAAGATTTTCCTAGATAGTTTAAAGGTCTATGTAACGATGTGTACTTGGAATAACCAAGAGGGATTAAAACAAGATAGAATGGATAAGATATAAAACATAGGTATAATAGACGTGATATAGAGAATTAAACGCCGC
Source organism: Sitophilus oryzae (assembly GCF_002938485.1). Classification (NCBI taxonomy): domain Eukaryota; kingdom Metazoa; phylum Arthropoda; class Insecta; order Coleoptera; family Curculionidae; genus Sitophilus; species Sitophilus oryzae. The sequence continues at coordinate 126,954 of NW_022147056.1, read as the reverse complement.
CGCAACAGGCGCACAAGCATCAACTAGTGACAGAGGCTGTAAAAGATCGACCACCAAAGTAACATAGTAGTAGGTACCCGAGAGACAGAAAGATCAATCCTCCTCCTAGGTGCCTTCTCTGTTGAGGTTGGCGATTAATATGGCTATAACTTTCTGTCCAGAGCTTGTTGAGCAAGGGTGTTTCCGTCGGTGTGGGTCCAATCTCTTATGTTACGTAGCCATGATTTATTTTTCCTCCCTATATGCTACATTTTTTTAGTATATTGGACTGGGTCCTTTTGAACTTGATGGCATTTGTCCATCAGCAGTTTACCATTAGCTGAAGAAGTATGATTCTTGGATGGGAGGGTATAAATTCATTATTAAATGACATTATTATCATCAAAAGAATATACTAAAACCGAATTATAATGAAAAAACTTTCCTGGACTGCGTCCTTTTGAACTAGATGGCATTTGTCCATCAGCAGTTTACCATTAGCTGAAGAAGTATGATTCTTGGATTGGAGAGTATAAATTCATTATTAAATAATATTTTTACCTATCATCAAAAGAATATATTAAAACCAAATTATAATGAGAAAACTTTCCTAGACTGGGTGGGTCTCTTGAATTGGATGGCATTTGTCCATCAGCAGTTTACCATTAGCTGAAGAAGTATGATTCTTGGAATGGGGGGTATAAATTCATTATTAAATAGCATTATTATCATCAAAAGAATATACTATAAAACCGAATTATAATGAGAAAACTTTCCTGGACTGGGTCCTCTTGAACTGGATGGCATTTGTCCATCAGCAGTTTACCATTAGCTGAAGAAGTATGATTGTTGGATTGGCGGGTATAAATTCATTATTAAATAACATTATTATCGTCAAAAGAATATACTAAAACCGAATTATAATGAGAAAGCTTTCCTGGACTGGGTCGTCTTGAACTGGATGGCATTTGTCCATCAGCAGTTTACCATTAGTTGAAGAAGTATGATTCTTGGATTGGAGGGTGTAGATTCGTTATTAAATGACATTATTATCGTCAAAAGAATATACTAAAACCGAGTTATAATGAGAAAACTTTCCTGGACTGGGTCGTCTTGAACTAGATGGCATTTGTCCATCAGCCGTTTACCATTAGCTGAAGAAGTATGATTCTTGGATTGGAGAGTATAAATTCATTATTAAATAATATTATTATCTATCATCAAAAGAATATATTAAAACCAAATTATAATGAGAAAACTTTCCTGGACTGGGTGGGTCTCTTGAATTGGATGGCATTTGTCCATCACCAGTTTACCATTAGCTGAAGAAGTATTATTCTTGGAATGGGGGGTATAAATTCATTATTAAATAGCATTATTATCATCAAAAGAATATACTATAAAACCGAATTATAATGAGAAAACTTTCCTGGACTGGGTCCTCTTGAACTGGATGGCATTTGTCCATCAGCAGTTTACCATTAGCTGAAGAAGTATGATTCTTGGATTGGAGAGTATAAATTCATTATTAAATAATATTATTATCTATCATCAAAAGAATATA